>NW_026088988.1:0-38046 GCF_024542745.1 Macaca thibetana thibetana | reverse complement strand
GTTAATTCATCTCACAGAGTTACATCTGTATTTCGTGGATCTCTTTGCTAGCTTATTTCTGTGGAATCTGAGAACAGATATTTCGGATCCCTTTGAAGACTATAGGGCCAAAGGAAATATCCTCCGATAACAAAGAGAAAGAAGCTTTCTGAGAAACTTCTTTGTGTTCTGTGAAATCATCTCACAGAGTTACAGCTTTCCCTCAAGAAGCCTTTCGCTAAGACAGTTCTTGTGGAATTGGCAAAGTGATATTTGGAAGCCCATAGAGGGCTATGGTGAAAAAGGAAATATCCTCAGATGAAATCTGGAAAGAAGCTTTCTGAGAAACTGCTTAGTGTTCTGTTAATTCATCTCACAGAGTTACTCTGTATTTCGTGGATCTCTTTGCTAGCCTTATTTCTGTGGAATCTGAGAACAGATATTTCGGATCCCTTTGAAGACTATAGGGCCAAAGGAAATATCCTCCGATAACAAAGAGAAAGAAGCTTTCTGAGAAACTTCTTTGTGTTCTGTGAAATCATCTCACAGAGTTACAGCTTTCCCCTCAAGAAGCCTTTCGCTAAGACAGTTCTTGTGGAATTGGCAAAGTGATATTTGGAAGCCCATAGAGGGCTATGGTGAAAAAGGAAATATCCTCAGATGAAATCTGGAAAGAAGCTTTCTGAGAAACTGCTTAGTGTTCTGTTAATTCATCTCACAGAGTTACATCTGTATTTCGTGGATCTCTTTGCTAGCCTTATTTCTGTGGAATCTGAGAACAGATATTTCGGATCCCTTTGAAGACTATAGGGCCAAAGGAAATATCCTCCGATAACAAAGAGAAAGAAGCTTTTGAGAAACTTCTTTGTGTTCTGTGAAATCATCTCACAGAGTTACAGCTTTCCCCTCAAGAAGCCTTTCGCTAAGACAGTTCTTGTGGAATTGGCAAAGTGATATTTGGAAGCCCATAGAGGGCTATGGTGAAAAAGGAAATATCCTCAGATGAAATCTGGAAAGAAGCTTTCTGAGAAACTGCTTAGTGTTCTGTTAATTCATCTCACAGAGTTACATCTGTATTTCGTGGATCTCTTTGCTAGCCTTATTTCTGTGGAATCTGAGAACAGATATTTCGGATCCCTTTGAAGACTATAGGGCCAAAGGAAATATCCTCCGATAACAAAGAGAAAGAAGCTTTCTGAGAAACTTCTTTGTGTTCTGTGAAATCATCTCACAGAGTTACAGCTTTCCCCTCAAGAAGCCTTTCGCTAAGACAGTTCTTGTGGAATTGGCAAAGTGATATTTGGAAGCCCATAGAGGGCTATGGTGAAAAAGGAAATATCCTCAGATGAAATCTGGAAAGAAGCTTTCTGAGAAACTGCTTAGTGTTCTGTTAATTCATCTCACAGAGTTACATCTGTATTTCGTGGATCTCTTTGCTAGCCTTATTTCTGTGGAATCTGAGAACAGATATTTCGGATCCCTTTGAAGACTATAGGGCCAAAGGAAATATCCTCCGATAACAAAGAGAAAGAAGCTTTCTGAGAAACTTCTTTGTGTTCTGTGAAATCATCTCACAGAGTTACAGCTTTCCCCTCAAGAAGCCTTTCGCTAAGACAGTTCTTGTGGAATTGGCAAAGTGATATTTGGAAGCCCATAGAGGGCTATGGTGAAAAAGGAAATATCCTCAGATGAAATCTGGAAAGAAGCTTTCTGAGAAACTGCTTAGTGTTCTGTTAATTCATCTCACAGAGTTACATCTGTATTTCGTGGATCTCTTTGCTAGCCTTATTTCTGTGGAATCTGAGAACAGATATTTCGGATCCCTTGAAGACTATAGGGCCAAAGGAAATATCCTCCGATAACAAAGAGAAAGAAGCTTTTGAGACTTCTTTGTGTTCTGTGAAATCATCTCACAGAGTTACAGCTTTCCCCTCAAGAAGCCTTTCGCTAAGACAGTTCTTGTGGAATTGGCAAAGTGATATTTGGAAGCCCATAGAGGGCTATGGTGAAAAAGGAAATATCCTCAGATGAAATCTGGAAAGAAGCTTTCTGAGAAACTGCTTAGTGTTCTGTTAATTCATCTCACAGAGTTACATCTGTATTTCGTGGATCTCTTTGCTAGCCTTATTTCTGTGGAATCTGAGAACAGATATTTCGGATCCCTTTGAAGACTATAGGGCCAAAGGAAATATCCTCCGATAACAAAGAGAAAGAAGCTTTCTGAGAAACTTCTTTGTGTTCTGTGAAATCATCTCACAGAGTTACAGCTTTCCCCTCAAGAAGCCTTTCGCTAAGACAGTTCTTGTGGAATTGGCAAAGTGATATTTGGAAGCCATAGAGGGCTACCCTCTATGGCTTCCAAATATCACTTTGCCAATTCCACAAGAACTGTCTTAGCGAAAGCTTCTTGAGGGAAAGCTGTAACTCTGTGAGATGATTTCACAGAACACAAAGAAGTTTCTCAGAAAGCTTCTTTCTCTTTGTTATCGAGATATTTCCTTTGGCCCTATAGTCTTCAAAGGATCCGAAATATCTGTTCTCAGATTCCACAGAAATAAGGCTAGCAAAGAGATCCACGAAATACAGATGTAACTCTGTGAGATGAATTAACAGAACACTAAGCAGTTTCTCAGAAAGCTTCTTTCCAGATTTCATCTGAGGATATTTCCTTTTTCACCATAGCCCTCTATGGGCTTCCAAATATCACTTTGCCAATTCCACAAGAACTGTCTTAGCGAAAGGCTTCTTGAGGGAAAGCTGTAACTCTGTGAGATGATTTCACAGAACACAAAGAAGTTTCTCAGAAAGCTTCTTTCTCTTTGTTATCGGAGGATATTTCCTTTGGCCCTATAGTCTTCAAAGGGATCCGAAATATCTGTTCTCAGATTCCACAGAAATAAGGCTAGCAAAGAGATCCACGAAATACAGATGTAACTCTGTGAGATGAATTAACAGAACACTAAGCAGTTTTCTCAGAAAGCTTCTTTCCAGATTTCATCTGAGGATATTTCCTTTTTCACCATAGCCCTCTAATGGGCTTCCAAATATCACTTTGCCAATTCCACAAGAACTGTCTTAGCGAAAGGCTTCTTGAGGGGAAAGCTGTAACTCTGTGAGATGATTTCACAGAACACAAAGAAGTTTCTCAGAAAGCTTCTTTCTCTTTTGTTATCGGAGGATATTTCCTTTGGCCCTATAGTCTTCAAAGGGATCCGAAATATCTGTTCTCAGATTCCACAGAAATAAGGCTAGCAAAGAGATCCACGAAATACAGATGTAACTCTGTGAGATGAATTAACAGAACACTAAGCAGTTTCTCAGAAAGCTTCTTTCCAGATTTCATCTGAGGATATTTCCTTTTTCACCATAGCCCTCTATGGCTTCCAAATATCACTTTGCCAATTCCACAAGAACTGTCTTAGCGAAAGCTTCTTGAGGGGAAAGCTGTAACTCTGTGAGATGATTTCACAGAACACAAAGAAGTTTCTCAGAAAGCTTCTTTCTCTTTGTTATCGGAGGATATTTCCTTTGGCCCTATAGTCTTCAAAGGGATCCGAAATATCTGTTCTCAGATTCCACAGAAATAAGGCTAGCAAAGAGATCCACGAAATACAGATGTAACTCTGTGAGATGAATTAACAGAACACTAAGCAGTTTCTCAGAAAGCTTCTTTCCAGATTTCATCTGAGGATATTTCCTTTTCACCATAGCCCTCTATGGGCTTCCAAATATCACTTTGCCAATTCCACAAGAACTGTCTTAGCGAAAGGCTTCTTGAGGGAAAGCTGTAACTCTGTGAGATGATTTCACAGAACACAAAGAAGTTTCTCAGAAAGCTTCTTTCTCTTTGTTATCGGAGGATATTTCCTTTGGCCCTATAGTCTTCAAAGGATCCGAAATATCTGTTCTCAGATTCCACAGAAATAAGGCTAGCAAAGAGATCCACGAAATACAGATGTAACTCTGTGAGATGAATTAACAGAACACTAAGCAGTTTCTCAGAAAGCTTCTTTCCAGATTTCATCTGAGGATATTTCCTTTTTTCACCATAGCCCTCTATGGGCTTCCAAATATCACTTTGCCAATTCCACAAGAACTGTCTTAGCGAAAGGCTTCTTGAGGGAAAGCTGTAACTCTGTGAGATGATTTCACAGAACACAAAGAAGTTTCTCAGAAAGCTTCTTTCTCTTTGTTATCGGAGGATATTTCCTTTGGCCCTATAGTCTTCAAAGGATCCGAAATATCTGTTCTCAGATTCCACAGAAATAAGGCTAGCAAAGAGATCCACGAAATACAGATGTAACTCTGTGAGATGAATTAACAGAACACTAAGCAGTTTCTCAGAAAGCTTCTTTCCAGATTTCATCTGAGGATATTTCCTTTTTCACCATAGCCCTCTATGGCTTCCAAATATCACTTTGCCAATTCCACAAGAACTGTCTTAGCGAAAGGCTTCTTGAGGGGAAAGCTGTAACTCTGTGAGATGATTTCACAGAACACAAAGAAGTTTCTCAGAAAGCTTCTTTCTCTTTGTTATCGGAGGATATTTCCTTTGGCCCTATAGTCTTCAAAGGGATCCGAAATATCTGTTCTCAGATTCCACAGAAATAAGGCTAGCAAAGAGATCCACGAAATACAGATGTAACTCTGTGAGATGAATTAACAGAACACTAAGCAGTTTCTCAGAAAGCTTCTTTCCAGATTTCATCTGAGGATATTTCCTTTTTCACCATAGCCCTCTATGGGCTTCCAAATATCACTTTGCCAATTCCACAAGAACTGTCTTAGCGAAAGGCTTCTTGAGGGGAAAGCTGTAACTCTGTGAGATGATTTCACAGAACACAAAGAAGTTTCTCAGAAAGCTTCTTTCTCTTTGTTATCGGAGGATATTTCCTTTGGCCCTATAGTCTTCAAAGGGATCCGAAATATCTGTTCTCAGATTCCACAGAAATAAGGCTAGCAAAGAGATCCACGAAATACAGATGTAACTCTGTGAGATGAATTAACAGAACACTAAGCAGTTTCTCAGAAAGCTTCTTTCCAGATTTCATCTGAGGATATTTCCTTTTTCACCATAGCCCTCTATGGGCTTCCAAATATCACTTTGCCAATTCCACAAGAACTGTCTTAGCGAAAGGCTTCTTGAGGGAAAGCTGTAACTCTGTGAGATGATTTCACAGAACACAAAGAAGTTTCTCAGAAAGCTTCTTTCTCTTTGTTATCGGAGGATATTTCCTTTGGCCCTATAGTCTTCAAAGGGATCCGAAATATCTGTTCTCAGATTCCACAGAAATAAGGCTAGCAAAGAGATCCACGAAATACAGATGTAACTCTGTGAGATGAATTAACAGAACACTAAGCAGTTTCTCAGAAAGCTTCTTTCCAGATTTCATCTGAGGATATTTCCTTTTTCACCATAGCCCTCTATGGGCTTCCAAATATCACTTTGCCAATTCCACAAGAACTGTCTTAGCGAAAGGCTTCTTGAGGGGAAAGCTGTAACTCTGTGAGATGATTTCACAGAACACAAAGAAGTTTCTCAGAAAGCTTCTTTCTCTTTGTTATCGGAGGATATTTCCTTTGGCCCTATAGTCTTCAAAGGGATCCGAAATATCTGTTCTCAGATTCCACAGAAATAAGGCTAGCAAAGAGATCCACGAAATACAGATGTAACTCTGTGAGATGAATTAACAGAACACTAAGCAGTTTCTCAGAAAGCTTCTTTCCAGATTTCATCTGAGGATATTTCCTTTTTCACCATAGCCCTCTATGGGCTTCCAAATATCACTTTGCCAATTCCACAAGAACTGTCTTAGCGAAAGGCTTCTTGAGGGAAAGCTGTAACTCTGTGAGATGATTTCACAGAACACAAAGAAGTTTCTCAGAAAGCTTCTTTCTCTTTGTTATCGGAGGATATTTCCTTTGGCCCTATAGTCTTCAAAGGGATCCGAAATATCTGTTCTCAGATTCCACAGAAATAAGGCTAGCAAAGAGATCCACGAAATACAGATGTAACTCTGTGAGATGAATTAACAGAACACTAAGCAGTTTCTCAGAAAGCTTCTTTCCAGATTTCATCTGAGGATATTTCCTTTTTCACCATAGCCCTCTATGGGCTTCCAAATATCACTTTGCCAATTCCACAAGAACTGTCTTAGCGAAAGGCTTCTTGAGGGGAAAGCTGTAACTCTGTGAGATGATTTCACAGAACACAAAGAAGTTTCTCAGAAAGCTTCTTTCTCTTTGTTATCGGAGGATATTTCCTTTGGCCCTATAGTCTTCAAAGGGATCCGAAATATCTGTTCTCAGATTCCACAGAAATAAGGCTAGCAAAGAGATCCACGAAATACAGATGTAACTCTGTGAGATGAATTAACAGAACACTAAGCAGTTTCTCAGAAAGCTTCTTTCCAGATTTCATCTGAGGATATTTCCTTTTTCACCATAGCCCTCTATGGCTTCCAAATATCACTTTGCCAATTCCACAAGAACTGTCTTAGCGAAAGGCTTCTTGAGGGAAAGCTGTAACTCTGTGAGATGATTTCACAGAACACAAAGAAGTTTCTCAGAAAGCTTCTTTCTCTTTGTTATCGGAGGATATTTCCTTTGGCCCTATAGTCTTCAAAGGGATCCGAAATATCTGTTCTCAGATTCCACAGAAATAAGGCTAGCAAAGAGATCCACGAAATACAGATGTAACTCTGTGAGATGAATTAACAGAACACTAAGCAGTTTCTCAGAAAGCTTCTTTCCAGATTTCATCTGAGGATATTTCCTTTTTCACCATAGCCCTCTATGGGCTTCCAAATATCACTTTGCCAATTCCACAAGAACTGTCTTAGCGAAAGGCTTCTTGAGGGAAAGCTGTAACTCTGTGAGATGATTTCACAGAACACAAAGAAGTTTCTCAGAAAGCTTCTTTCTCTTTGTTATCGGAGGATATTTCCTTTGGCCCTATAGTCTTCAAAGGGATCCGAAATATCTGTTCTCAGATTCCACAGAAATAAGGCTAGCAAAGAGATCCACGAAATACAGATGTAACTCTGTGAGATGAATTAACAGAACACTAAGCAGTTTCTCAGAAAGCTTCTTTCCAGATTTCATCTGAGGATATTTCCTTTTTCACCATAGCCCTCTATGGGCTTCCAAATATCACTTTGCCAATTCCACAAGAACTGTCTTAGCGAAAGGCTTCTTGAGGGGAAAGCTGTAACTCTGTGAGATGATTTCACAGAACACAAAGAAGTTTCTCAGAAAGCTTCTTTCTCTTTGTTATCGGAGGATATTTCCTTTGGCCCTATAGTCTTCAAAGGGATCCGAAATATCTGTTCTCAGATTCCACAGAAATAAGGCTAGCAAAGAGATCCACGAAATACAGATGTAACTCTGTGAGATGAATTAACAGAACACTAAGCAGTTTCTCAGAAAGCTTCTTTCCAGATTTCATCTGAGGATATTTCCTTTTTCACCATAGCCCTCTATGGGCTTCCAAATATCACTTTGCCAATTCCACAAGAACTGTCTTAGCGAAAGGCTTCTTGAGGGGAAAGCTGTAACTCTGTGAGATGATTTCACAGAACACAAAGAAGTTTCTCAGAAAGCTTCTTTCTCTTTGTTATCGAGGATATTTCCTTTGGCCCTATAGTCTTCAAAGGGATCCGAAATATCTGTTCTCAGATTCCACAGAAATAAGGCTAGCAAAGAGATCCACGAAATACAGATGTAACTCTGTGAGATGAATTAACAGAACACTAAGCAGTTTCTCAGAAAGCTTCTTTCCAGATTTCATCTGAGGATATTTCCTTTTTCACCATAGCCCTCTATGGGCTTCCAAATATCACTTTGCCAATTCCACAAGAACTGTCTTAGCGAAAGGCTTCTTGAGGGGAAAGCTGTAACTCTGTGAGATGATTTCACAGAACACAAAGAAGTTTCTCAGAAAGCTTCTTTCTCTTTGTTATCGGAGGATATTTCCTTTGGCCCTATAGTCTTCAAAGGGATCCGAAATATCTGTTCTCAGATTCCACAGAAATAAGGCTAGCAAAGAGATCCACGAAATACAGATGTAACTCTGTGAGATGAATTAACAGAACACTAAGCAGTTTCTCAGAAAGCTTCTTTCCAGATTTCATCTGAGGATATTTCCTTTTTCACCATAGCCCTCTATGGGCTTCCAAATATCACTTTGCCAATTCCACAAGAACTGTCTTAGCGAAAGGCTTCTTGAGGGGAAAGCTGTAACTCTGTGAGATGATTTCACAGAACACAAAGAAGTTTCTCAGAAAGCTTCTTTCTCTTTGTTATCGGAGGATATTTCCTTTGGCCCTATAGTCTTCAAAGGGATCCGAAATATCTGTTCTCAGATTCCACAGAAATAAGGCTAGCAAAGAGATCCACGAAATACAGATGTAACTCTGTGAGATGAATTAACAGAACACTAAGCAGTTTCTCAGAAAGCTTCTTTCCAGATTTCATCTGAGGATATTTCCTTTTTCACCATAGCCCTCTATGGGCTTCCAAATATCACTTTGCCAATTCCACAAGAACTGTCTTAGCGAAAGGCTTCTTGAGGGGAAAGCTGTAACTCTGTGAGATGATTTCACAGAACACAAAGAAGTTTCTCAGAAAGCTTCTTTCTCTTTGTTATCGGAGGATATTTCCTTTGGCCCTATAGTCTTCAAAGGGATCCGAAATATCTGTTCTCAGATTCCACAGAAATAAGGCTAGCAAAGAGATCCACGAAATACAGATGTAACTCTGTGAGATGAATTAACAGAACACTAAGCAGTTTCTCAGAAAGCTTCTTTCCAGATTTCATCTGAGGATATTTCCTTTTTCACCATAGCCCTCTATGGGCTTCCAAATATCACTTTGCCAATTCCACAAGAACTGTCTTAGCGAAAGGCTTCTTGAGGGGAAAGCTGTAACTCTGTGAGATGATTTCACAGAACACAAAGAAGTTTCTCAGAAAGCTTCTTTCTCTTTGTTATCGGAGGATATTTCCTTTGGCCCTATAGTCTTCAAAGGGATCCGAAATATCTGTTCTCAGATTCCACAGAAATAAGGCTAGCAAAGAGATCCACGAAATACAGATGTAACTCTGTGAGATGAATTAACAGAACACTAAGCAGTTTCTCAGAAAGCTTCTTTCCAGATTTCATCTGAGGATATTTCCTTTTTCACCATAGCCCTCTATGGGCTTCCAAATATCACTTTGCCAATTCCACAAGAACTGTCTTAGCGAAAGGCTTCTTGAGGGAAAGCTGTAACTCTGTGAGATGATTTCACAGAACACAAAGAAGTTTCTCAGAAAGCTTCTTTCTCTTTGTTATCGGAGGATATTTCCTTTGGCCCTATAGTCTTCAAAGGGATCCGAAATATCTGTTCTCAGATTCCACAGAAATAAGGCTAGCAAAGAGATCCACGAAATACAGATGTAACTCTGTGAGATGAATTAACAGAACACTAAGCAGTTTCTCAGAAAGCTTCTTTCCAGATTTCATCTGAGGATATTTCCTTTTTCACCATAGCCCTCTATGGGCTTCCAAATATCACTTTGCCAATTCCACAAGAACTGTCTTAGCGAAAGGCTTCTTGAGGGGAAAGCTGTAACTCTGTGAGATGATTTCACAGAACACAAAGAAGTTTCTCAGAAAGCTTCTTTCTCTTTGTTATCGGAGGATATTTCCTTTGGCCCTATAGTCTTCAAAGGGATCCGAAATATCTGTTCTCAGATTCCACAGAAATAAGGCTAGCAAAGAGATCCACGAAATACAGATGTAACTCTGTGAGATGAATTAACAGAACACTAAGCAGTTTCTCAGAAAGCTTCTTTCCAGATTTCATCTGAGGATATTTCCTTTTTCACCATAGCCCTCTATGGGCTTCCAAATATCACTTTGCCAATTCCACAAGAACTGTCTTAGCGAAAGGCTTCTTGAGGGGAAAGCTGTAACTCTGTGAGATGATTTCACAGAACACAAAGAAGTTTCTCAGAAAGCTTCTTTCTCTTTGTTATCGGAGGATATTTCCTTTGGCCCTATAGTCTTCAAAGGGATCCGAAATATCTGTTCTCAGATTCCACAGAAATAAGGCTAGCAAAGAGATCCACGAAATACAGATGTAACTCTGTGAGATGAATTAACAGAACACTAAGCAGTTTCTCAGAAAGCTTCTTTCCAGATTTCATCTGAGGATATTTCCTTTTTCACCATAGCCCTCTATGGGCTTCCAAATATCACTTTGCCAATTCCACAAGAACTGTCTTAGCGAAAGGCTTCTTGAGGGAAAGCTGTAACTCTGTGAGATGATTTCACAGAACACAAAGAAGTTTCTCAGAAAGCTTCTTTCTCTTTGTTATCGGAGGATATTTCCTTTGGCCCTATAGTCTTCAAAAGGGATCCGAAATATCTGTTCTCAGATTCCACAGAAATAAGGCTAGCAAAGAGATCCACGAAATACAGATGTAACTCTGTGAGATGAATTAACAGAACACTAAGCAGTTTCTCAGAAAGCTTCTTTCCAGATTTCATCTGAGGATATTTCCTTTTTCACCATAGCCCTCTATGGGCTTCCAAATATCACTTTGCCAATTCCACAAGAACTGTCTTAGCGAAAGGCTTCTTGAGGGGAAAGCTGTAACTCTGTGAGATGATTTCACAGAACACAAAGAAGTTTCTCAGAAAGCTTCTTTCTCTTTGTTATCGGAGATTATTTCCTTTGGCCCTATAGTCTTCAAAGGGATCCGAAATATCTGTTCTCAGATTCCACAGAAATAAGGCTAGCAAAGAGATCCACGAAATACAGATGTAACTCTGTGAGATGAATTAACAGAACACTAAGCAGTTTCTCAGAAAGCTTCTTTCCAGATTTCATCTGAGGATATTTCCTTTTTCACCATAGCCCTCTATGGGCTTCCAAATATCACTTTGCCAATTCCACAAGAACTGTCTTAGCGAAAGGCTTCTTGAGGGAAAGCTGTAACTCTGTGAGATGATTTCACAGAACACAAAGAAGTTTCTCAGAAAGCTTCTTTCTCTTTGTTATCGGAGGATATTTCCTTTGGCCCTATAGTCTTCAAAGGGATCCGAAATATCTGTTCTCAGATTCCACAGAAATAAGGCTAGCAAAGAGATCCACGAAATACAGATGTAACTCTGTGAGATGAATTAACAGAACACTAAGCAGTTTCTCAGAAAGCTTCTTTCCAGATTTCATCTGAGGATATTTCCTTTTTCACCATAGCCCTCTATGGGCTTCCAAATATCACTTTGCCAATTCCACAAGAACTGTCTTAGCGAAAGGCTTCTTGAGGGGAAAGCTGTAACTCTGTGAGATGATTTCACAGAACACAAAGAAGTTTCTCAGAAAGCTTCTTTCTCTTTGTTATCGGAGGATATTTCCTTTGGCCCTATAGTCTTCAAAGGGATCCGAAATATCTGCTCTCAGATTCCACAGAAATAAGGCTAGCAAAGAGATCCACGAAATACAGATGTAACTCTGTGAGATGAATTAACAGAACACTAAGCAGTTTCTCAGAAAGCTTCTTTCCAGATTTCATCTGAGGATATTTCCTTTTTCACCATAGCCCTCTATGGGCTTCCAAATATCACTTTGCCAATTCCACAAGAACTGTCTTAGCGAAAGGCTTCTTGAGGGGAAAGCTGTAACTCTGTGAGATGATTTCACAGAACACAAAGAAGTTTCTCAGAAAGCTTCTTTCTCTTTGTTATCGGAGGATATTTCCTTTGGCCCTATAGTCTTCAAAGGGATCCGAAATATCTGTTCTCAGATTCCACAGAAATAAGGCTAGCAAAGAGATCCACGAAATACAGATGTAACTCTGTGAGATGAATTAACAGAACACTAAGCAGTTTCTCAGAAAGCTTCTTTCCAGATTTCATCTGAGGATATTTCCTTTTTCACCATAGCCCTCTATGGCTTCCAAATATCACTTTGCCAATTCCACAAGAACTGTCTTAGCGAAAGGCTTCTTGAGGGAAAGCTGTAACTCTGTGAGATGATTTCACAGAACACAAAGAAGTTTCTCAGAAAGCTTCTTTCTCTTTGTTATCGGAGGATATTTCCTTTGGCCCTATAGTCTTCAAAGGGATCCGAAATATCTGTTCTCAGATTCCACAGAAATAAGGCTAGCAAAGAGATCCACGAAATACAGATGTAACTCTGTGAGATGAATTAACAGAACACTAAGCAGTTTCTCAGAAAGCTTCTTTCCAGATTTCATCTGAGGATATTTCCTTTTTCACCATAGCCCTCTATGGGCTTCCAAATATCACTTTGCCAATTCCACAAGAACTGTCTTAGCGAAAGGCTTCTTGAGGGGAAAGCTGTAACTCTGTGAGATGATTTCACAGAACACAAAGAAGTTTCTCAGAAAGCTTCTTTCTCTTTGTTATCGGAGGATATTTCCTTTGGCCCTATAGTCTTCAAAGGGATCCGAAATATCTGTTCTCAGATTCCACAGAAATAAGGCTAGCAAAGAGATCCACGAAATACAGATGTAACTCTGTGAGATGAATTAACAGAACACTAAGCAGTTTCTCAGAAAGCTTCTTTCCAGATTTCATCTGAGGATATTTCCTTTTTCACCATAGCCCTCTATGGGCTTCCAAATATCACTTTGCCAATTCCACAAGAACTGTCTTAGCGAAAGGCTTCTTGAGGGAAAGCTGTAACTCTGTGAGATGATTTCACAGAACACAAAGAAGTTTCTCAGAAAGCTTCTTTCTCTTTGTTATCGGAGGATATTTCCTTTGGCCCTATAGTCTTCAAAGGGATCCGAAATATCTGTTCTCAGATTCCACAGAAATAAGGCTAGCAAAGAGATCCACGAAATACAGATGTAACTCTGTGAGATGAATTAACAGAACACTAAGCAGTTTCTCAGAAAGCTTCTTTCCAGATTTCATCTGAGGATATATTCCTTTTTCACCATAGCCCTCTATGGGCTTCCAAATATCACTTTGCCAATTCCACAAGAACTGTCTTAGCGAAAGGCTTCTTGAGGGGAAAGCTGTAACTCTGTGAGATGATTTCACAGAACACAAAGAAGTTTCTCAGAAAGCTTCTTTCTCTTTGTTATCGGAGGATATTTCCTTTGGCCCTATAGTCTTCAAAGGGATCCGAAATATCTGTTCTCAGATTCCACAGAAATAAGGCTAGCAAAGAGATCCACGAAATACAGATGTAACTCTGTGAGATGAATTAACAGAACACTAAGCAGTTTCTCAGAAAGCTTCTTTCCAGATTTCATCTGAGGATATTTCCTTTTTCACCATAGCCCTCTATGGGCTTCCAAATATCACTTTGCCAATTCCACAAGAACTGTCTTAGCGAAAGGCTTCTTGAGGGAAAGCTGTAACTCTGTGAGATGATTTCACAGAACACAAAGAAGTTTCTCAGAAAGCTTCTTTCTCTTTGTTATCGGAGGATATTTCCTTTGGCCCTATAGTCTTCAAAGGGATCCGAAATATCTGTTCTCAGATTCCACAGAAATAAGGCTAGCAAAGAGATCCACGAAATACAGATGTAACTCTGTGAGATGAATTAACAGAACACTAAGCAGTTTCTCAGAAAGCTTCTTTCCAGATTTCATCTGAGGATATTTCCTTTTTCACCATAGCCCTCTATGGGCTTCCAAATATCACTTTGCCAATTCCACAAGAACTGTCTTAGCGAAAGGCTTCTTGAGGGGAAAGCTGTAACTCTGTGAGATGATTTCACAGAACACAAAGAAGTTTCTCAGAAAGCTTCTTTCTCTTTGTTATCGGAGGATATTTCCTTTGGCCCTATAGTCTTCAAAGGGATCCGAAATATCTGTTCTCAGATTCCACAGAAATAAGGCTAGCAAAGAGATCCACGAAATACAGATGTAACTCTGTGAGATGAATTAACAGAACACTAAGCAGTTTCTCAGAAAGCTTCTTTCCAGATTTCATCTGAGGATATTTCCTTTTTCACCATAGCCCTCTATGGGCTTCCAAATATCACTTTGCCAATTCCACAAGAACTGTCTTAGCGAAAGGCTTCTTGAGGGGAAAGCTGTAACTCTGTGAGATGATTTCACAGAACACAAAGAAGTTTCTCAGAAAGCTTCTTTCTCTTTGTTATCGGAGGATATTTCCTTTGGCCCTATAGTCTTCAAAGGGATCCGAAATATCTGTTCTCAGATTCCACAGAAATAAGGCTAGCAAAGAGATCCACGAAATACAGAT
Source organism: Macaca thibetana thibetana (assembly GCF_024542745.1). NCBI lineage: Eukaryota > Metazoa > Chordata > Mammalia > Primates > Cercopithecidae > Macaca > Macaca thibetana. The sequence continues at coordinate 23,833 of NW_026088988.1, read as the reverse complement.
GTAACTCTGTGAGATGAATTAACAGAACACTAAGCAGTTTCTCAGAAAGCTTCTTTCCAGATTTCATCTGAGGATATTTCCTTTTTCACCATAGCCCTCTATGGGCTTCCAAATATCACTTTGCCAATTCCACAAGAACTGTCTTAGCGAAAGGCTTCTTGAGGGGAAAGCTGTAACTCTGTGAGATGATTTCACAGAACACAAAGAAGTTTCTCAGAAAGCTTCTTTCTCTTTTTTTATCGGAGGATATTTCCTTTGGCCCTATAGTCTTCAAAGGGATCCGAAATATCTGTTCTCAGATTCCACAGAAATAAGGCTAGCAAAGAGATCCACGAAATACAGATGTAACTCTGTGAGATGAATTAACAGAACACTAAGCAGTTTCTCAGAAAGCTTCTTTCCAGATTTCATCTGAGGATATTTCCTTTTTCACCATAGCCCTCTATGGGCTTCCAAATATCACTTTGCCAATTCCACAAGAACTGTCTTAGCGAAAGGCTTCTTGAGGGGAAAGCTGTAACTCTGTGAGATGATTTCACAGAACACAAAGAAGTTTCTCAGAAAGCTTCTTTCTCTTTGTTATCGGAGGATATTTCCTTTGGCCCTATAGTCTTCAAAGGGATCCGAAATATCTGTTCTCAGATTCCACAGAAATAAGGCTAGCAAAGAGATCCACGAAATACAGATGTAACTCTGTGAGATGAATTAACAGAACACTAAGCAGTTTCTCAGAAAGCTTCTTTCCAGATTTCATCTGAGGATATTTCCTTTTTCACCATAGCCCTCTATGGGCTTCCAAATATCACTTTGCCAATTCCACAAGAACTGTCTTAGCGAAAGGCTTCTTGAGGGGAAAGCTGTAACTCTGTGAGATGATTTCACAGAACACAAAGAAGTTTCTCAGAAAGCTTCTTTCTCTTTGTTATCGGAGTATTTTTCCTTTGGCCCTATAGTCTTCAAAGGGATCCGAAATATCTGTTCTCAGATTCCACAGAAATAAGGCTAGCAAAGAGATCCACGAAATACAGATGTAACTCTGTGAGATGAATTAACAGAACACTAAGCAGTTTCTCAGAAAGCTTCTTTCCAGATTTCATCTGAGGATATTTCCTTTTTCACCATAGCCCTCTATGGGCTTCCAAATATCACTTTGCCAATTCCACAAGAACTGTCTTAGCGAAAGGCTTCTTGAGGGGAAAGCTGTAACTCTGTGAGATGATTTCACAGAACACAAAGAAGTTTCTCAGAAAGCTTCTTTCTCTTTGTTATCGGAGGATATTTCCTTTGGCCCTATAGTCTTCAAAGGGATCCGAAATATCTGTTCTCAGATTCCACAGAAATAAGGCTAGCAAAGAGATCCACGAAATACAGATGTAACTCTGTGAGATGAATTAACAGAACACTAAGCAGTTTCTCAGAAAGCTTCTTTCCAGATTTCATCTGAGGATATTTCCTTTTTCACCATAGCCCTCTATGGGCTTCCAAATATCACTTTGCCAATTCCACAAGAACTGTCTTAGCGAAAGGCTTCTTGAGGGGAAAGCTGTAACTCTGTGAGATGATTTCACAGAACACAAAGAAGTTTCTCAGAAAGCTTCTTTCTCTTTGTTATCGGAGGATATTTCCTTTGGCCCTATAGTCTTCAAAGGGATCCGAAATATCTGTTCTCAGATTCCACAGAAATAAGGCTAGCAAAGAGATCCACGAAATACAGATGTAACTCTGTGAGATGAATTAACAGAACACTAAGCAGTTTCTCAGAAAGCTTCTTTCCAGATTTCATCTGAGGATATTTCCTTTTTCACCATAGCCCTCTATGGGCTTCCAAATATCACTTTGCCAATTCCACAAGAACTGTCTTAGCGAAAGGCTTCTTGAGGGAAAGCTGTAACTCTGTGAGATGATTTCACAGAACACAAAGAAGTTTCTCAGAAAGCTTCTTTCTCTTTGTTATCGGAGGATATTTCCTTTGGCCCTATAGTCTTCAAAGGGATCCGAAATATCTGTTCTCAGATTCCACAGAAATAAGGCTAGCAAAGAGATCCACGAAATACAGATGTAACTCTGTGAGATGAATTAACAGAACACTAAGCAGTTTCTCAGAAAGCTTCTTTCCAGATTTCATCTGAGGATATTTCCTTTTTCACCATAGCCCTCTATGGGCTTCCAAATATCACTTTGCCAATTCCACAAGAACTGTCTTAGCGAAAGGCTTCTTGAGGGGAAAGCTGTAACTCTGTGAGATGATTTCACAGAACACAAAGAAGTTTCTCAAAAGCTTCTTTCTCTTTGTTATCGGAGGATATTTCCTTTGGCCCTATAGTCTTCAAAGGGATCCGAAATATCTGTTCTCAGATTCCACAGAAATAAGGCTAGCAAAGAGATCCACGAAATACAGATGTAACTCTGTGAGATGAATTAACAGAACACTAAGCAGTTTCTCAGAAAGCTTCTTTCCAGATTTCATCTGAGGATATTTCCTTTTTCACCATAGCCCTCTATGGGCTTCCAAATATCACTTTGCCAATTCCACAAGAACTGTCTTAGCGAAAGGCTTCTTGAGGGGAAAGCTGTAACTCTGTGAGATGATTTCACAGAACACAAAGAAGTTTCTCAGAAAGCTTCTTTCTCTTTGTTATCGGAGGATATTTCCTTTGGCCCTATAGTCTTCAAAGGGATCCGAAATATCTGTTCTCAGATTCCACAGAAATAAGGCTAGCAAAGAGACACGAAATACAGATGTAACTCTGTGAGATGAATTAACAGAACACTAAGCAGTTTCTCAGAAAGCTTCTTTCCAGATTTCATCTGAGGATATTTCCTTTTTCACCATAGCCCTCTATGGGCTTCCAAATATCACTTTGCCAATTCCACAAGAACTGTCTTAGCGAAAGGCTTCTTGAGGGGAAAGCTGTAACTCTGTGAGATGATTTCACAGAACACAAAGAAGTTTCTCAGAAAGCTTCTTTCTCTTTGTTATCGGAGGATATTTCCTTTGGCCCTATAGTCTTCAAAGGGATCCGAAATATCTGTTCTCAGATTCCACAGAAATAAGGCTAGCAAAGAGATCCACGAAATACAGATGTAACTCTGTGAGATGAATTAACAGAACACTAAGCAGTTTCTCAGAAAGCTTCTTTCCAGATTTCATCTGAGGATATTTCCTTTTTCACCATAGCCCTCTATGGGCTTCCAAATATCACTTTGCCAATTCCACAAGAACTGTCTTAGCGAAAGGCTTCTTGAGGGGAAAGCTGTAACTCTGTGAGATGATTTCACAGAACACAAAGAAGTTTCTCAGAAAGCTTCTTTCTCTTTGTTATCGGAGGATATTTCCTTTGGCCCTATAGTCTTCAAAGGGATCCGAAATATCTGTTCTCAGATTCCACAGAAATAAGGCTAGCAAAGAGATCCACGAAATACAGATGTAACTCTGTGAGATGAATTAACAGAACACTAAGCAGTTTCTCAGAAAGCTTCTTTCCAGATTTCATCTGAGATATTTCCTTTTTCACCATAGCCCTCTATGGGCTTCCAAATATCACTTTGCCAATTCCACAAGAACTGTCTTAGCGAAAGGCTTCTTGAGGGAAAGCTGTAACTCTGTGAGATGATTTCACAGAACACAAAGAAGTTTCTCAGAAAGCTTCTTTCTCTTTGTTATCGGAGGATATTTCCTTTGGCCCTATAGTCTTCAAAGGGATCCGAAATATCTGTTCTCAGATTCCACAGAAATAAGGCTAGCAAAGAGATCCACGAAATACAGATGTAACTCTGTGAGATGAATTAACAGAACACTAAGCAGTTTCTCAGAAAGCTTCTTTCCAGATTTCATCTGAGGATATTTCCTTTTTCACCATAGCCCTCTATGGGCTTCCAAATATCACTTTGCCAATTCCACAAGAACTGTCTTAGCGAAAGGCTTCTTGAGGGAAAGCTGTAACTCTGTGAGATGATTTCACAGAACACAAAGAAGTTTCTCAGAAAGCTTCTTTCTCTTTTGTTATCGGAGGATATTTCCTTTGGCCCTATAGTCTTCAAAGGGATCCGAAATATCTGTTCTCAGATTCCACAGAAATAAGGCTAGCAAAGAGATCCACGAAATACAGATGTAACTCTGTGAGATGAATTAACAGAACACTAAGCAGTTTCTCAGAAAGCTTCTTTCCAGATTTCATCTGAGGATATTTCCTTTTTCACCATAGCCCTCTATGGGCTTCCAAATATCACTTTGCCAATTCCACAAGAACTGTCTTAGCGAAAGGCTTCTTGAGGGGAAAGCTGTAACTCTGTGAGATGATTTCACAGAACACAAAGAAGTTTCTCAGAAAGCTTCTTTCTCTTTGTTATCGGAGGATATTTCCTTTGGCCCTATAGTCTTCAAAGGGATCCGAAATATCTGTTCTCAGATTCCACAGAAATAAGGCTAGCAAAGAGATCCACGAAATACAGATGTAACTCTGTGAGATGAATTAACAGAACACTAAGCAGTTTCTCAGAAAGCTTCTTTCCAGATTTCATCTGAGGATATTTCCTTTTTCACCATAGCCCTCTATGGGCTTCCAAATATCACTTTGCCAATTCCACAAGAACTGTCTTAGCGAAAGGCTTCTTGAGGGGAAAGCTGTAACTCTGTGAGATGATTTCACAGAACACAAAGAAGTTTCTCAGAAAGCTTCTTTCTCTTTGTTATCGGAGGATATTTCCTTTGGCCCTATAGTCTTCAAAGGGATCCGAAATATCTGTTCTCAGATTCCACAGAAATAAGGCTAGCAAAGAGATCCACGAAATACAGATGTAACTCTGTGAGATGAATTAACAGAACACTAAGCAGTTTCTCAGAAAGCTTCTTTCCAGATTTCATCTGAGGATATTTCCTTTTTCACCATAGCCCTCTATGGGCTTCCAAATATCACTTTGCCAATTCCACAAGAACTGTCTTAGCGAAAGGCTTCTTGAGGGAAAGCTGTAACTCTGTGAGATGATTTCACAGAACACAAAGAAGTTTCTCAGAAAGCTTCTTTCTCTTTGTTATCGGAGGATATTTCCTTTGGCCCTATAGTCTTCAAAGGGATCCGAAATATCTGTTCTCAGATCCACAGAAATAAGGCTAGAAAGAGATCCACGAAATACAGATGTAACTCTGTGAGATGAATTAACAGAACACTTGGCCTCAGAAAGCTTCTTTCAAAGATTTCATCTGAGGATATTTCCTTTTTCACCATAGCCCTCAATGGGCTTCCAAATATCACTGCAGATTCCACAGAAACTAAGGCTTAGCGAAAGGCTTCTTGGGGAAAGCTGTAACTCTGTGAGATGAATTAACAGAACACTAAGCAGTTTCTCAGAAAGCTTCTTTCCAGATTTCATCTGAGGATATTTCCTTTTTCACCATAGCCCTCAAAGGGCTTCCAAATATCACTTTGCCAATTCCACAAGAACTGTCTTAGCGAAAGGCTTCTTGAGGGGAAAGCTGTAACTCTGTGAGATGATTTCACAGAACACAAAGAGTTTCTCAGAAAGCTTCTTTCTCTTTGTTTCATCGGAGGATATTTCCTTTGGCCCTATAGTCTTCAAAGGGATCCGAAATATCTGTTCTCAGATTCCACAGAAATAAGGCTAGCGAAAGAGATCCTTGAAAACAGCTGTAACTCTGTGAGATGATTTCACACAACACAAAGCAGTTTCTCAGAAAGCTTCTTTCTCTTTTTATCTGAGGATATTTCCTTTTTCACCATAGCCCTCTATGGGATTCGAAATATCACTTTCAATTCCACAAGAACAAGGCTAGCAAAGAGATCCACGAAATACAGATGTAACTCTGTGAGATGAATTAACAGAACACTAAGCAGTTTCTCAGAAAGCTTCTTTCCAGATTTCATCTGAGGATATTTCCTTTTTCACCATAGCCCTCTATGGGCTTCCAAATATCACTTTGCCAATTCCACAAGAACTGTCTTAGCGAAAGGCTTCTTGAGGGAAAGCTGTAACTCTGTGAGATGATTTCACAGAACACAAAGAAGTTTCTCAGAAAGCTTCTTTCTCTTTGTTATCGAGGATATTTCCTTTGGCCCTATAGTCTTCAAAGGGTCATAGCCCTCTATGGGCTTCCAAATATCACTTTGCAAATTCCTCAAGAACTGACTTAGCGAAAGGCTTCTTGAGGGGAAAGCTGAAATTCTGTGAGATGAATTAACAGAACACTAAGCAGTTTCTCAGAAAGCTTCTTTCCAGTTTTTCTCTGAGGATATTTACTTTTTCTTTTTTTTTTTTTTTTAATTTATTGATTATTATTATACTTTAAGTTGTAGGGTACACGTGCATAACGTGCAGGTTTGTTACATATGTATACTTGTGCCATGTTGGTGTGCTGCACCCATCAACTCGTCATTTACATCAGGTATAACTCCCAATGCAATCCCTCCCCCCCCTCCTCCCTACCCCCTCCCCATGATAGGCCCCGGTGTGTGATGTTCCCCTTCCTGAGTCCGAGTGATCTCATTGTTCAGTTCCCACCTATGAGTGAGAACATGCGGTGTTTGGTTTTCTGTTCTTGTGATAGTTTGCTAAGAATGATGGATTCCAGCTGCATCCAAGTCCCTACAAAGGACTCAAACTCATCCTTTTTTATGGCTGCATAGTATTCCATGGTGTATATGTGCCACATTTTCTTAATCCAATCTGTCACTGATGGACATTTGGGTTGATTCCAAGTCTTTGCTATTGTGAATAGTGCTGCAATAAACATACGTGTGCATGTGTCTTTATAGCAGCATAATTTATAATCCTTTGGGTATATACCCAGTAATGGGATGGCTGGGTCATATGGTACATCTAGTTTCTAGATCCTTGAGGAATCGCCATAAACTGTTTTCCATAATGGTTGAACTAGTTTACAATCCCACCAACAGTGTAAAAGTGTTCCTATTTCTCCACATCCTCTCCAGCACCTGTTGTTTCCTGACTTTTTAATGATTGCCATTCTAACTGGTGTGAGATGGTATCTCATTGTGGTTTTGATTTGCATTTCTCTGATGGCCAGTGATGATGAGCATTTTTTCATGTGTCTGTTGGCTGTATGAATGTCTTCTTTTGAGAAATGTCTGTTCATGTCCTTTGCCCACTTTTTGATGGGGTTGTTTGTTTTTTTCTTGTAAATTTGTTTGAGTTCTTTGTAGGTTCTGGATATTAGCCCTTTGTCAGATGAGTAGATTGCAAAAATTTTCTCCCATTCTGTAGGTTGCCTGTTCACTCTGATGGTAGTGTCTTTTGCTGTGCAGAAGCTCTTTAGTTTAATGAGATCCCATTTGTCAATTTTGGCTTTTGCTGCCGTTGCTTTTGGTGTTTTAGACATGAAATCTTTGCCCATGCCTATGTCCTGAATGGTACTACCTAGGTTTTCCTCTAGGATTTTTATGGTATTAGGTCTAACATTTAAGTCTCTAATCCATCTTGAATTAATTTTCGTATAAGGAGTAAGGAAAGGATCCAGTTTCAGCTTTCTACTTATGGCTAGCCAATTTTCCCAGCACCATTTATTAAATAGGGAATCCTTTCCGCATTTCTTGTTTCTCTCAGGTTTGTCAAAGATCAAATGGCTGTAGATGTGTGGTATTATTTCTGAGGACTCTGTTCTGTTCCATTGGTCTATATCTCTGTTTTGGTACCAGTACCATGCTGTTTTGGTTACTGTAGCCTTGTAGTATAGTTTGAAGTCAGGTAGCGTGATGCCTCCAGCTTTGTTCTTTTGACTTAGGATTGTCTTGGAGATGCGGGCTCTTTTTTGGTTCCATATGAACTTTAAAGCAGTTTTTTTTCCAATTCTGTGAAGAAACTCATTGGTAACTTGATGGGGATGGCATTGAATCTATAAATTACCTTGGGCAGTATGGCCATTTTCACAATATTGATTCTTCCTATCCATGAGCATGGTATGTTCTTCCATTTGTTTGTGTCCTCTTTGATTTCACTGAGCAGTGGTTTGTAGTTCTCCTTGAAGAGGTCCTTTACATCCCTTGTAAGTTGGATTCCTAGGTATTTGATTCTCTTTGAAGCAATTGTGAATGGAAGTTCATTCCTGATTTGGCTCTCTGTTTGTCTGTTACTGGTGTATAAGAATGCTTGTTGATTTTTGCACATTAATTTTGTATCCTGAGACTTTGCTGAAGTTGCTTATCAGCTTAAGGAGATTTTGGGCTGAGACAATGGGGTTTTCTAAATATACAATCATGTCATCTGCAAACAGGGACAATTTGACTTCTTCTTTTCCTAACTGAATACCCTTGATTTCTTTCTCTTGCCTGATTGCCCTAGCCAGAACTTCCAACACTATGTTGAATAGGAGTGGTGAGAGAGGGCATCCCTGTCTTGTGCCAGTTTTCAAAGGGAATTTTTCCAGTTTTTGCCCATTCAGTATGATATTGGCTGTGGGTTTGTCATAAATAGCTCTTATTATTTTGAGGTACGTTCCATCAATACCGAATTTATTGAGCGTTTTTAGCATGAAGGGCTGTTGAATTTTGTCAAAAGCCTTTTCTGCATCAATTGAGATAATCATGTGGTTCTTGTCTTTGGTTCTGTTTATATGCTGGATTATGTTTATTGATTTGCGAATGTTGAACCAGCCTTGCATCCCAGGGATGAAGCCCACTTGATCATGGTGGATAAGCTTTTTGATGTGTTGCTGAATCCGGTTTGCCAGTATTTTATTGAGGGTTTTTGCATCGATGTTCATCAGGGATATTGGTCTAAAATTCTCTTTTTTTGTTGTGTCTCTGCCAGGCTTTGGTATCAGGATGATGTTGGCCTCATAAAATGAGTTAGGGAGGATTCCCTCTTTTTCTATTGATTGGAATAGTTTCAGAAGGAATGGTATCAACTCCTGTTTGTACCTCTGGTAGAATTCAGCTGTGAATCCATCTGGTCCTGGACTTTTTTTGGTTGGTAGGCTATTAATTGTTGCCTCAATTTCAGAGCCTGCTATTGGTCTATTCAGGGATTCAACTTCTTCCTGGTTTAGTCTTGGAAGAGTGTAAGTGTCCAGGAAATTATCCATTTCTACTAGATTTTCCAGTTTATTTGCGTAGAGGTGTTTATAGTATTCTCTGATGGTAGTTTGTATTTCTGTGGGGTCGGTGGTGATATCCCCTTGATCATTTTTAATTGCGTCGATTTGATTCTTCTCTCTTTTCTTCTTTATTAGTCTGGCTAGTGGTCTGTCAATTTTGTTGATCTTTTCAAAAAACCAACTCCTGGATTCATTGATTTTTTGGAGGGTTTTTTGTGTTTCTATCTCCTTCAGTTCTGCTCTGATCTTAGTTATTTCTTGCCTTCTGCTAGCTTTCAAATGTGTTTGCTCTTGCTTCTCTAGTTCTTTTAATTGTGATGTTAGAGTGTCAATTTTACATCTTTCCTGCTTTCTCTTGTGGGCATTTAGTGCTATAAATTTCCCTCTACACACTGCTTTAAATGTGTCCCAGAGATTCTGGTATGTTGTATCTTTGTTCTCATTGGTTTCAAAGAACATCTTTATTTCTGCCTTCATTTCGTTATGTACCCAGTAGTCATTCAGGAGCAGGTTGTTCAGTTTCCATGTAGTTGAGCGGTTTTGATTGAGTTTCTTAGTCCTGAGTTCTAGTTTGATTGCACTGTGGTCTGAGAGACAGTTTGTTATAATTTCTGTTCTTGTACATTTGCTGAGGAGTGCTTTACTTCCAATTACGTGGTCAATTTTGGAGTAAGTATGATGTGGTGCTGAGAAGAATGTATATTCTGTTGATTTGGGGTGGAGAGTTCTATAGATGTCTATTAGGTCTGCTTGCTGCAGAGATGAGTTCAATTCCTGGATATCCTTGTTAACTTTCTGTCTCGTTGATCTGTCTAATGTTGACAGTGGAGTGTTGAAGTCTCCCATTATTATTGTATGGGAGTCTAAGTCTCTTTGTAAGTCTCTAAGGACTTGCTTTATGAATCTGGGTGCTCCTGTATTGGGTGCATATATATTTAGGATAGTTAGCTCTTCCTGTTGAATTGATCCCTTTACCATTATGTAATGGCCTTCTTTGTCTCTTTTGGATCTTTGATGGTTTAAAGTCTGTTTTATCAGAGACTAGTATTGCAACCCCTGCTTTTTTTTGTTCTCCCATTTGCTTGGTAAATCTTCCTCCATCCCTTTATTTTGAGCCTATGTATGTCTCTGCGTGTGAGATGGGTCTCCTGAATACAGCAGACTGATGGGTCTTGACTCTTTATCCAGTTTGCCAGTCTGTGTCTTTTAATTGGAGCATTTAGTCCATTTACATTTAAGGTTAATATTGTTATGTGTGAACTTGATCCTGCCATTATGATATTAACTGGTTATTTTGCTCATTAGTTGATGCAGTTTCTTCCTAGCCTCAATGGTCTTTACATTTTGGCATGTTTTTGCAATGGCTGGTACCGGTTGTTCCTTTCCATGTTTAGTGCTTCCTTCAGGATCTCTTGTAAGGCAGGCCTAGTGGTGACAAAATCTCTAAGCATTTGCTTATCTGTAAAGGATTTTATTTCTCCTTCACTTATGAAACTTAGTTTGGCTGGATATGAAATTCTGGGTTTAAAATTCTTTTCTTTAAGAATGTTGAATATTGGCCCCCACTCTCTTCTGGCTTGTAGAGTTTCTGCTGAGAGATCTGCTGTTAGTCTGATGGGCTTCCCTTTGTGGGTAACCCGACCTTTCTCTCTGGCTGCCCTTAAGATTTTTTCCTTCATTTCAACTTTGGTGAATCTGGCAATTATGTGTCTTGGAGTTGCTCTTCTCGAGGAGTATCTTTGTGGCGTTCTCTGTATTTCCTGGATTTGAATGTTGGCCTGCCCTACTAGGTTGGGGAAGTTCTCCTGGATGATATCCTGAAGAGTGTTTTCCAACTTGGTTCCATTTTCCCCCTCACTTTCAGGCACCCCAATCAGACGTAGATTTGGTCTTTTTACATAATCCCATACTTCTTGCAGGCTTTGTTCGTTTCTTTTTCTTCTTTTTTCTTTTGGTTTCTCTTCTCGCTTCATTTCATTCATTTGATCCTCAATCGCTGATACTCTTTCTTCCAGTTGATCGAGTCGGTTACTGAAGCTTGTGCATTTGTCACGTATTTCTCGTGTCATGGTTTTCATCTCTTTCATTTCGTTTAGGACCTTCTCTGCATTAATTACTCTAGCCATCAATTCTTCCACTTTTTTTTCAAGATTTTTAGTTTCTTTGCGCTGGGTACGTAATTCCTCCTTTAGCTCTGAGAAATTTGATGGACTGAAGCCTTCTTCTCTCATCTCGTCAAAGTCATTCTCCGTCCAGCTTTGATCCGTTGCTGGCGATGAGCTGCGCTCCTTTGCCGGGGGAGATGCGCTCTTATTTTTTGAATTTCCAGCTTTTCTGCCCTGCTTTTTCCCCATCTTTGTGGTTTTATCTGCCTCTGGTCTTTGATGATGGTGATGTACTGATGGGGTTTTGGTGTAGGTGTCCTTCCTGTTTGATAGTTTTCCTTCTAACAGTCAGGACCCTCAGCTGTAGGTCTGTTGGAGATTGCTTGAGGTCCACTCCAGACCCTGTTTGCCTGGGTATCAGCAGCAGAGGCTGCAGAAGATAGAATATTTCTGAACAGCGAGTGTACCTGTCTGATTCTTGCTTTGGAAGCTTCCTCTCAGGGGTGTACTCCTCCCTGTGAGGTGTGGGGTGTCAGACTGCCCCTAGTGGGGGATGTCTCCCAGTTAGGCTACTCAGGGGTCAGGGACCCGCTTGAGCAGGGAGTCTGTCCCTTCTCAGATCTCAACCTCCATGTTGGGAGATCCACTGCTCTCTTCAAAGCTGTCAGACAGAGTCGTTTGCGTCTGTGCAGAGGTGTCTGTGTGTCTTAGTTTACTGTGCCCTGTCCCCAGAGGTGGAGTCTACAGAGACAGGCAGGTTTCCTTGAGCTGCTGTGAGCTCCACCCAGTTCGAGCTTCCCAGCAGCTTTGTTTACCTACTTAAGCCTCAGCAATGGCGGGCGCCCCTCCCCCAGCCTCGCTGCTGCCTTGCCGGTAGATCACAGACTGCTGCGCTAGCAACGAGGGAGGCTCCGTGGGTGTGGGACCCTCCCGGCCAGGTGTGGGATATGATCTCCTGGTGTGCCTGTTTCCTAAAGCGCAGTATTGGGGTGGGAGTTACCCGATTTTCCAGGTGTTGTGTGTCTCAGTTCCCCTGGCTAGGAAAAGGGACTCCCTTCCCCCTTGCGCTTCCCAGGTGAGGCAATGCCTCGCCCTGCTTCAGCTCTCGCTGGTCGGGCTGCAGCAGCTGACCAGCTCCGATCGTCCGGCACTCCCAGTGAGATGAACCCAGTACCTCCGTTGAAAATGCAGAAATCACTGGTCTTCTGTGTCGCTGGCGCTGGGAGTTGGAGACTGGAGCTGCTCCTATTCGGCCATCTTGCTCCGCCCCCTCTGAGGATATTTTTTCTTATTCACCATAGCTTTCAATGGGCTTCCAAATATCACTTTGCAAATTCCACAAGAACAGGCTTAGCGAACGGCTTCTTTAGGGGAAAGCTGTAACTCTGTGAGATGAATTAACAGAACACTAAGCAGTTTCTCAGATATCTTCTTTCCAGTTTTCATCTGAGGATATTTCCTTTTTCACCTTAGCCCTCCATGGGCTTCCAAATATCACTTTGCAAATTCCACAAGAACACTCTTAGCGAAAGGCTTCTTCAGGGGAAAAGCTGTAACTCTGTGAGATGATTTCACAGAACACAAAGGAGTTTCTCAGAAAGCTTCTTTCTTTTTGTTATCGGAGGATATTTCCTTTGGCCCTATAGTCTTCAAAGGGATCCGAAATATCTGTTCTCAGATTCCACAGAAATAAGGCTAGCAAAGAGATCCACGAAATACAGATGTAACTCTGTGAGATGAATTAACAGAACACTAAGCAGTTTCTCAGAAAGCTTCTTTCCAGATTTCATCTGAGGATATTTCCTTTTTCACCATAGCCCTCTATGGGCTTCCAAATATCACTTTGCCAATTCCACAAGAACTGTCTTAGCGAAAGGCTTCTTGAGGGGAAAGCTGTAACTCTGTGAGATGATTTCACAGAACACAAAGAAGTTTCTCAGAAAGCTTCTTTCTCTTTGTTATCGGAGGATATTTCCTTTGGCCCTATAGTCTTCAAAGGGATCCGAAATATCTGTTCTCAGATTCCACAGAAATAAGGCTAGCAAAGAGATCCACGAAATACAGATGTAACTCTGTGAGATGAATTAACAGAACACTAAGCAGTTTCTCAGAAAGCTTCTTTCCAGATTTCATCTGAGGATATTTCCTTTTTCACCATAGCCCTCTATGGGCTTCCAAATATCACTTTGCCAATTCCACAAGAACTGTCTTAGCGAAAGGCTTCTTGAGGGGAAAGCTGTAACTCTGTGAGATGATTTCACAGAACACAAAGAAGTTTCTCAGAAAGCTTCTTTCTCTTTGTTATCGGAGGATATTTCCTTTGGCCCTATAGTCTTCAAAGGGATCCGAAATATCTGTTCTCAGATTCCACAGAAATAAGGCTAGCAAAGAGATCCACGAAATACAGATGTAACTCTGTGAGATGAATTAACAGAACACTAAGCAGTTTCTCAGAAAGCTTCTTTCCAGATTTCATCTGAGGATATTTCCTTTTTCACCATAGCCCTCTATGGGCTTCCAAATATCACTTTGCCAATTCCACAAGAACTGTCTTAGCGAAAGGCTTCTTGAGGGGAAAGCTGTAACTCTGTGAGATGATTTCACAGAACACAAAGAAGTTTCTCAGAAGCTTCTTTCTCTTTGTTATCGGAGGATATTTCCTTGGCCCTATAGTCTTCTAAGGGATCCGAAATATCTGTTCTCAGATTCCACAGAAATAAGGCTAGCAAAGAGATCCACGAAATACAGATGTAACTCTGTGAGATGAATTAACAGAACACTAAGCAGTTTCTCAGAAAGCTTCTTTCCAGATTTCATCTGAGGATGTTCTCAGATTCCACAGAAATAAGGCTAGCAAAGAGATCCACGAAATACAGATGTAACTCTGTGAGATGAATTAACAGAACACTAAGCAGTTTCTCAGAAAGCTTCTTTCCAGATTTCATCTGAGGATATTTCCTTTTTCACCATAGCCCTCTATGGGCTTCCAAATATCACTTTGCCAATTCCACAAGAACTGTCTTAGCGAAAGGCTTCTTGAGGGGAAAGCTGTAACTCTGTGAGATGATTTCACAGAACACAAAGAAGTTTCTCAGAAAGCTTCTTTCTCTTTGTTATCGGAGGATATTTCCTTTGGCCCTATAGTCTTCAAAGGGATCCGAAATATCTGTTCTCAGATTCCACAGAAATAAGGCTAGCAAAGAGATCCACGAAATACAGATGTAACTCTGTGAGATGAATTAACAGAACACTAAGCAGTTTCTCAGAAAGCTTCTTTCCAGATTTCATCTGAGGATATTTCCTTTTTCACCATAGCCCTCTATGGGCTTCCAAATATCACTTTGCCAATTCCACAAGAACTGTCTTAGCGAAAGGCTTCTTGAGGGGAAAGCTGTAACTCTGTGAGATGATTTCACAGAACACAAAGAAGTTTCTCAGAAAGCTTCTTTCTCTTTGTTATCGGAGGATATTTCCTTTGGCCCTATAGTCTTCAAGGGATCCGAAATATCTGTTCTCAGATTCCACAGAAATAAGGCTAGCAAAGAGATCCACGAAATACAGATGTAACTCTGTGAGATGAATTAACAGAACACTAAGCAGTTTCTCAGAAAGCTTCTTTCCAGATTTCATCTGAGGATATTTCCTTTTTCACCATAGCCCTCTATGGGCTTCCAAATATCAACTTTGCCAATTCCACAAGAACTGTCTTAGCGAAAGGCTTCTTGAGGGGAAAGCTGTAACTCTGTGAGATGATTTCACAGAACACAAAGAAGTTTCTCAGAAAGCTTCTTTCTCTTTGTTATCGGAGGATATTTCCTTTGGCCCTATAGTCTTCAAAGGGTATCCGAAATATCTGTTCTCAGATTCCACAGAAATAAGGCTAGCAAAGAGATCCACGAAATACAGATGTAACTCTGTGAGATGAATTAACAGAACACTAAGCAGTTTTCTCAGAAAGCTTCTTTCCAATTTCATCTGAGGATATTTCCTTTTTCACCATAGCCCTGCTATGGGTCTTCCAATATCACTTTGCCAATTTCCACAAGAACTGTCTTAGCGAAAAGGCTTCTTGAGGGGAAAGCTGTAAACTCTGTGAGATGATTTCACAGAACACATAGAAGTGTCTCAGAAAGCTTCTTTCTCTTTGTTATCGGAGGATATTTCCTTAGGCCCTATAGTCTTGTCCTAAGGGATCTAAATATCTGTTCTCAGATTCCACAGAAATAAGGCTAGCAAAGAGATCCAGAAATACAGATGTATCTCTGTGAGATGAATTAACAGAACACTAGCAGTTTCTCAGAAAGCTTCTTT
This sequence comes from Macaca thibetana thibetana, assembly GCF_024542745.1. Classification (NCBI taxonomy): domain Eukaryota; kingdom Metazoa; phylum Chordata; class Mammalia; order Primates; family Cercopithecidae; genus Macaca; species Macaca thibetana. The sequence goes on along the minus strand of NW_026088988.1, from coordinate 8,350 downwards.
CCAGATTTCATCTGAGATATTTCCTTTTTTTCACCAGAGCCCTCTCTGGGCTTCCAAAATATCATTTGCCAATTCAAAAACTGTATTAGCGAAAGGCTTCTTGAGGGGAAAGCTGCAACTCTGTGGAGATGATTTCACAGAACACAAAGAAGTTTCTCCAGAAAGCTTCTTTCTCTTTTGTTATCGGAGGATATTTCCTTTGGCCCTATAGTCTTCAAAGGATCCGAAATATCTTTCTCAGATTTCACAGAAATAAGGCTAGCAAAGAGATCCATGAAATACAGATGTAACTCTGTGAGATGAATTAACAGAACACTAAGCAGTTTCTCAGAAAACTTCTTTCCAGATTTCATCTGAGGATATTTCCTTTTTCACCATAGCCCTCTATGGGCTTCCAAATATCACTTTGCCAATTCCACAAGAACTGTCTTAGCGAAAGGCTTCTTGAGGGTAAAGCTGTAACTCTGTGAGATGATTTCACAGAACACAAAGAAGTTTCTCAGAAAGCTTCTTTCTCTTTGGTTATCGGAGGATATTTTCCTTTGGCCCTATAGTCTTCAAAGGGATCCGAAATATCTGTTCTCAGATTCCACAGAAATAAGGCTAGCAAAGAGATCCACGAAATACAGATGTAACTCTGTGAGATGAATTAACAGAACACTAAGCAGTTTCTCAGAAAGCTTCTTTCCAGATTTCATTGAGGATATTTCCTTTTTCACCATAGCCCTCTATGGGCTTCCAATATCACTTTGCCAATTCCACAAGAACTGTCTTAGCGAAAGGCTTCTTGAGGGGAAAGCTGTAACTCTGTGAGATGATTTCACAGAACACAAAGAAGTTTCTCAGAAAGCTTCTTTCTCTTTGTTATCGGAGGATATTTCCTTTGGGCCCTATAGTCTTCAAGGGATCCGAAATATCTGTTCTCAGATTCCACAGAAATAAGGCTAGCAAAGAGATCCACGAAATACAGATGTAACTCTGTGAGATGAATTAACAGAACACTAAGCAGTTTCTCAGAAAGCTTCTTTCCAGATTTCATCTGAGGATATTTCCTTTTTCACCATAGCCCTCTATGGGCTTCCAAATATCACTTTGCCAATTCCACAAGAACTGTCTTAGCGAAAGGCTTCTTGAGGGGAAAGCTGTAACTCTGTGAGATGATTTCACAGAACACAAAGAAGTTTCTCAGAAAGCTTCTTTCTCTTTGTTATCGGAGGATATTTCCTTTGGCCCTATAGTCTTCAAAGGGATCCGAAATATCTGTTCTCAGATTCCACAGAAATAAGGCTAGCAAAGAGATCCACGAAATACAGATGTAACTCTGTGAGATGAATTAACAGAACACTAAGCAGTTTCTCAGAAAGCTTCTTTCCAGATTTCATCTGAGGATATTTCCTTTTTCACCATAGCCCTCTATGGGCTTCCAAATATCACTTTGCCAATTCCACAAGAACTGTCTTAGCGAAAGGCTTCTTGAGGGGAAAGCTGTAACTCTGTGAGATGATTTCACAGAACACAAAGAAGTTTCTCAGAAAGCTTCTTTCTCTTTGTTATCGGAGGATATTTCCTTTGGCCCTATAGTCTTCAAAGGGATCCGAAATATCTGTTCTCAGATTCCACAGAAATAAGGCTAGCAAAGAGATCCACGAAATACAGATGTAACTCTGTGAGATGAATTAACAGAACACTAAGCAGTTTCTCAGAAAGCTTCTTTCCAGATTTCATCTGAGGATATTTCCTTTTTCACCATAGCCCTCTATGGGTTCCAAATATCACTTTGCCAATTCCACAAGAACTGTCTTAGCGAAAGGCTTCTTGAGGGGAAAGCTGTAACTCTGTGAGATGATTTCACAGAACACAAAGAAGTTTCTCAGAAAGCTTCTTTCTCTTTGTTATCGGAGGTATATTTCCTTTGGCCCTATAGTCTTCAAAGGGATCCGAAATATCTGTTCTCAGATTCCACAGAAATAAGGCTAGCAAAGAGATCCACGAAATACAGATGTAACTCTGTGAGATGAATTAACAGAACACTAAGCAGTTTCTCAGAAAGCTTCTTTCCAGATTTCATTGAGGATATTTCCTTTTTTCACCATAGCCCTCTATGGGCTTCCAAATATCACTTTGCCAATTCCACAAGAACTGTCTTAGCGAAAGGCTTCTTGAGGGGAAAGCTGTAACTCTGTGAGATGATTTCACAGAACACAAAGAAGTTTCTCAGAAAGCTTCTTTCTCTTTGTTATCGGAGGATATTTCCTTTGGCCCTATAGTCTTCAAAGGGATCCGAAATATCTTTCTCAGATTCCACAGAAATAAGGCTAGCAAAGAGATCCACGAAATACAGATGTAACTCTGTGAGATGAATTAACAGAACACTAAGCAGTTTCTCAGAAAGCTTCTTTCCAGATTTCATCTGAGGATATTTCCTTTTTCACCATAGCCCTCTATGGGCTTCCAAATATCACTTTGCCAATTCCACAAGAACTGTCTTAGCGAAAGGCTTCTTGAGGGGAAAGCTGTAAACTCTGTGAGATGATTTCACAGAACACAAAGAAGTTTCTCAGAAAGCTTCTTTCTCTTTGTTATCGGAGGATATTTCCTTTGGCCCTATAGTCTTCATAGGAATCCGAAATATCTGTTCTCAGATTCCACAGAAATAAGGCTAGCAAAGAGATCCACGAAATACAGATGTAACTCTGTGAGATGAATTAACAGAACACTAAGCAGTTTCTCAGAAAGCTTCTTTCCAGATTTCATCTGAGGATATTTCCTTTTTCACCATAGCCCTCTATGGGCTTCCAAATATCACTTTGCCAATTCCACAAGAACTGTCTTAGCGAAAGGCTTCTTGAGGGGAAAGCTGTAACTCTGTGAGATGATTTCACAGAACACAAAGAAGTTTCTCAGAAAGCTTCTTTCTCTTTGTTATCGGAGGATATTTCCTTTGGCCCTATAGTCTTCAAAGGGATCCGAAATATCTGTTCTCAGATTCCACAGAAATAAGGCTAGCAAAGAGATCCACGAAATACAGATGTAACTCTGTGAGATGAAGTAACAGAACACTAAGCAGTTTCTCAGAAAGCTTCTTTCCAGATTTCATCTGAGGATATTTCCTTTTTCACCATAGCCCTCTATGGGCTTCCAAATATCACTTTGCCAATTCCACAAGAACTGTCTTAGCGAAAGGCTTCTTGAGGGGAAAGCTGTAACTCTGTGAGATGATTTCACAGAACACAAGAAGTTTCTCAGAAAACTTCTTTCTCTTTGTTTTCGGAGGATATTTCCTTTGGCCCTATAGTCTTCAAAGGGATCCGAAATATCTGTTCTCAGATTCCACAGAAATAAGGCTAGCAAAGAGATCCACGAAATACAGATGTAACTCTGTGAGATGAATTAACAGAACACTAAGCAGTTTCTCAGAAAGCTTCTTTCCAGATTTCATCTGAGGATATTTCCTTTTTCACCATAGCCCTCTATGGGCTTCCAAATATCACTTTGCCAATTCCACAAGAAACTGTCTTAGCGAAAGGCTTCTTGAGGGGAAAGCTGTAACTCTGTGAGATGATTTCACAGAACACAAAGAAAGTTTCTCAGAAAGCTTCTTTCTCTTTTGTTATCGGAGGATATTTCCTTTGGCCCTATAGTCTTCAAAGGATCCGAAATATCTGTTCTCAGATTCCACAGAAATAAGGCTAGCAAAGAGATCCTCGAAATACAGATGTAAACTTTGTGAGATGAATTAACAGAACACTGAGCAGTTTCTCAGAAAGCTTCTTTCCAGATTTCATCTGAGGATATTTCCTTTTTCACCATAGCCCTCTATGGGCTTCCAAATATCACTTTGCCAATTCCACAAGAACTGTCTTAGCGAAAGCTTCTTGAGGGGAAAGCTGTAACTCTGTGAGATGATTTCACAGAACACAAAGAAGTTTCTCAGAAAGCTTCTTTTCTCTTTGTTATCGGAGGATATTTCCTTTGGCCCTATAGTCTTCAAAGGGATCCGAAATATCTGTTCTCAGATTCCACAGAAATAAGGCTAGCAAAGAGATCCACGAAATACAGATGTAACTCTGTGAGATGAATTAACAGAACACTAAGCAGTTTCTCAGAAAGCTTCTTTCCAGATTTCATCTGAGGATATTTCCTTTTTCACCATAGCCCTCTATGGGCTTCCAAATATCACTTTGCCAATTCCACAAGAACTGTCTTAGCGAAAGGCTTCTTGAGGGGAAAGCTGTAACTCTGTGAGATGATTTCACAGAACACAAAGAAGTTTCTCAGAAAGCTTCTTTCTCTTTGTTATCGGAGGATATTTCCTTTGGCCCTATAGTCTTCAAAGGGATCCGAAATATCTGTTCTCAGATTCCACAGAAATAAGGCTAGCAAAGAGATCCACGAAATACAGATGTAACTCTGTGAGATGAATTAACAGAACACTAAGCAGTTTCTCAGAAAGCTTCTTTCCAGATTTCATCTGAGGATATTTCCTTTTTCACCATAGCCCTCTATGGGCTTCCAAATATCACTTTGCCAATTCCACAAGAACTGTCTTAGCGAAAGGCTTCTTGAGGGGAAAGCTGTAACTCTGTGAGATGATTTCACAGAACACAAAGAAGTTTCTCAGAAAGCTTCTTTCTCTTTGTTATCGGAGGATATTTCTTTGGCCCTATAGTCTTCAATAGGGATCCGAAATATCTGTTCTCAGATTCCACAGAAATAAGGCTAGCAAAGAGATCCACGAAATACAGATGTAACTCTGTGAGATGAATTAACAGAACACTAAGCAGTTTCTCAGAAAGCTTCTTTCCAGATTTCATCTGAGGATATTTCCTTTTTCACCATAGCCCTCTATGGGCTTCCAAATATCACTTTGCCAATTCCACAAGAACTGTCTTAGCGAAAGGCTTCTTGAGGGGAAAGCTGTAACTCTGTGAGATGATTTCACAGAACACAAAGAAGTTTCTCAGAAAGCTTCTTTCTCTTTGTTATCGGAGGATATTTCCTTTGGCCCCATAGTCTTCAAAGGGATCCGAAATATCTGTTCTCAGATTCCACAGAAATAAGGCTAGCAAAGAGATCCACGAAATACAGATGTAACTCTGTGAGATGAATTAACAGAAACACTAAGCAGTTTCTCAGAAAGCTTCTTTCCAGATTTCATCTGAGGATATTTCCTTTTTCACCATAGCCCTCTATGGGCTTCCAAATATCACTTTGCCAATTCCACAAGAACTGTCTTAGCGAAAGGCTTCTTGAGGAGGAAAGCTGTAACTCTGTGAGATGATTTCACAGAACAACAAAGAAGTTTTCAGAAAGCTTCTTTCTCTTTGTTATCGGAGGATATTTCCTTTGGCCCTATAGTCTTCAAAGGGATCCGAAATATCTGTTCTCAGATTCCACAGAAATAAGGCTAGCAAAGAGATCCACGAAATACATATGTAACTCTGTGAGATGAATTATACAGAACACTAAGCAGTTTCTCAGAAAGCTTCTTTCCAGGTATTTCATCTGAGGATATTTCCTTTTTCACCATAGCCCTCTATGGGCCACTCCAAATATCACTTTGCCCAATTCCACAAGAACTGTCTTAGCGAAAGGCTTCTTGAGGGGAAAGCTGTAACTCTGTGAGATGATTTCACAGAACACAAAGAAGTTTCTCAGAAAGCTTCTTTCTCTCTTTGTTATCGGAGGATATTTCCTTTGGCCCTATAGTCTTCAAAGGGATCCGAAATATCTTTCTCAGATTCCACAGAAATAAGGCTAGCAAAGAGATCCACGAAATACAGATGTAACTCTGTGAGATGAATTAACAGAAACACTAAGCAGTTTCTCAGAAAAGCTTCTTTTCCAGATTTCATCTGAGGATATTTCCTTTTTCACCATAGCCCTCTATGGGCTTCCAAATATCAATTTTTTCCAATTCCACAAAAGGGGAACTGTCTTAGCGAAAGGCTTCTGTTGAGGGGGAAAAGCTGTAACTCTCTGAGATGATTTCACAGAACACAAAGAAGTTTCTCAGAAAGCTTCTTTCTCTTTGTTATCGGAGGATATTTCCTTTGGCCCTATAGTCTTCCAAAGGGATCCGAAATATCTGTTCTCAGATTCCACAAAAATAAGGCTAGCAAAGAGATCCACGAAATACAGATGTAAACTCTGTGAGATGAATTAACAAACATCTAAGCAGCAGTTCTCAGAAAGCTTTCTTTCCAGATTTCAATCTGAGGATATTTACCTTTTTCACCATAGCCATCTATGGGCTTCCAAATATCACTTTGCCAATTCCACAAGAACTGTCTTAGCGAAAGGCTTCTTGAGGGGAAAGCTGTAACTCTGTGAGATGATTTCACAGAACACAAAGAAAGTTTCTCAGAAAGCTTCTTTCTCTTTGTTATCGGAGGATTTATTTCCTTTGGCCCTATAGTCTTCAAAAGGGATCCGAAATATCTGTTCTCAGATTCCACAGAATAAGGCTAGCAAAGAGATCCACGAGACAAATACAGATATAACTCTGTGAGATGAATTAACAAGAAAGCACTAAGCAGTTTCTCAGAAAGGCTTCTTTCCAGATTTCATCGAGATATTTCCTTTTTCACCATAGCCCCACTATGGGCTATATCCGGTTCCAAATAAATCACTTTGCCAATTCCCACAAAGAACTGTCTTAGCGAAAGGCTTCTTGAGGGGAAAGCTGTATACTCTGTGAGATGATTTCACAGAACACAAAAGAAGTTTCTCAGAAAGCTTCTTTCTCTTTGTTATCGGAGGATATTTCCTTTGGCCCTATAGTCTTCAAAGGGATCCGAAATATCTGTTCTCAGATTCCACAGAAATAAGGCTAGCAAAAGAGATCCAAGAAATACAGATGTAACTCTGTGAGAATGAATTAACAGAACACCAGAGCAGTTTTCACAGAAAGCTTCTTTCCCAGATTTCATCCTGAGGATATTTCCTTTTTCACATAGCCCTCTATGGGCTTCTCAAATATCACTTTGCCAATTCCACAAGAACTGTCCTTAGCGAAAGGCTTCTTTGAGGGTGAAAGCTGTTAACCTGTAAGATGATTTCACAGAACACAAAGAAGTTTCTCAGAAAGCTTCTTTCTCTTTGGTTATCGGAAGGATAATTTCCTTTGCCCTATAGTCTTCAATGGATCCGAAATATACTGTTCTCAAGATTCCACAGAAATAAGGCTAGCAAAGAGATCCACGAAATACAGATGTAACTCTGTGAGATGAATTAACAGAACACTAAAGCAGTTTCTCAGAAAGCTTCTTTCCAGATTTTCATCTGAGGATATTTCCTTTTTCACCATAGCCCTCTTTTGGGCTTCCAAATAGCACTTTTGCCAATTCCACAAGAACTGACTTAGCGAAAGGCTTCTTGAGGGATAAAAGCTGTAACTCTGTGAGTATGATTTCACAGAACACAAAGAAGTTTCTCAGAAGCTTTTTCTCCTTTGTTAATCGAGGATATTTCCTTTTGGCTCCCTATAGTCTTCAAAGGGATCCGAAATATCTGTTCTCAGCCTTCCACAGAAAATTAAGGCTACAAAGAGATCCACGAAATACAGATGTAACTCTGGTGAGTTGAATTAACAGAACACTAAGCAGTTTCTCAGAAAGCTTCTTTCCAGATTTCAATCTGAGGATATTTCCTTTTTCACCATAGCCCTCTATGGGCTTCCAAATATCACATTGCCAATTCCACAAAACTGTCTTAGCGAAAGGCCTCATTGAGGGAGAAAGCTGTAACTCTGTCCCAGATAATTTTCACCAGAACACAGAAGAAGTGTTCTCAGAAAGCTTCTTTCTCTTTGTTATCGGAGGATATTTCCTTTGGCCCTATAGTCCCCTTTCTACAAAGGATCGGGAAATATCTGTTCTCAGATGCCACAGAAAATAAGGCTGGCAAAACGAGCATCCACGATAATACTGATGTAACTCTGCTGAGATGGGATTAATCAAAAAACACGAAAGCAATTACTCAGAAACTACTTTTCCAGATTTCATCGGAGGTTATTTCCTTATTCACCATAGCCCTCGATGGGCTTCCAAAAATCACTATGCATTTCCACAAGAACTGTCTTAGCGATAGCCCTCTTGAGGGCAAAGCTGTAAACTCTGTGAGATGATTTAACAGAACACAAACGAAGTTTCTCAAAAGCTTCTTTTCTCTTTAGTTTATCGGTGGTTAATTTCCTTTGCCCCAATATTCTTTCATAGGATCCGGATAATATCTGTTGCTCAGATTCCAAAGACATAAGGCTAGCAATGAGATCCATGAAATAAAGGATGTAACTCTGTGAGATATAATTAACAGAACACTAAGCAGTTTCTCAGATAGCTTCTTTCCA
>NW_026088987.1:0-51887 GCF_024542745.1 Macaca thibetana thibetana | reverse complement strand
CTCACAGAGTTACATCTGTATTTCGTGGATCTCTTTGCTAGCCTTATTTCTGTGGAATCTGAGAACAGATATTTCGGATCCCTTTGAAGACTATAGGGCCAAAGGAAATATCCTCCGATAACAAAGAGAAAGAAGCTTTCTGAGAAACTTCTTTGTGTTCTGTGAAATCATCTCACAGAGTTACAGCTTTCCCCTCAAGAAGCCTTTCGCTAAGACTGGAAGTTCTTGTGAATTGGCAAAGTGATATTTGGAAGCCCATAGAGGGCTATGGTGAAAAAGGAAATATCCTCAGATGAAATCTGGAAAGAAGCTTTCTGAGAAACTGCTTAGTGTTCTGTTAATTCATCTCACAGAGTTACATCTGTATTTCGTGGATCTCTTTGCTAGCCTTATTTCTGTGGAATCTGAGAACAGATATTTCGGATCCCTTTGAAGACTATAGGGCCAAAGGAAATATCCTCCGATAACAAAGAGAAAGAAGCTTTCTGAGAAACTTCTTTGTGTTCTGTGAAATCATCTCACAGAGTTACAGCTTTCCCCTCAAGAAGCCTTTCGCTAAGACAGTTCTTGTGGAATTGGCAAAGTGATATTTGGAAGCCCATAGAGGGCTATGGTGAAAAAGGAAATATCCTCAGATGAAATCTGGAAAGAAGCTTTCTGAGAAACTGCTTAGTGTTCTGTTAATTCATCTCACAGAGTTACATCTGTATTTCGTGGATCTCTTTGCTAGCCTTATTTCTGTGGAATCTGAGAACAGATATTTCGGATCCCTTTGAAGACTATAGGGCCAAAGGAAATATCCTCCGATAACAAAGAGAAAGAAGCTTTCTGAGAAACTTCTTTGTGTTCTGTGAAATCATCTCACAGAGTTACAGCTTTCCCCTCAAGAAGCCTTTCGCTAAGACAGTTCTTGTGGAATTGGCAAAGTGATATTTGGAAGCCCATAGAGGGCTATGGTGAAAAAGGAAATATCCTCAGATGAAATCTGGAAAGAAGCTTTCTGAGAAACTGCTTAGTGTTCTGTTAATTCATCTCACAGAGTTACATCTGTATTTCGTGGATCTCTTTGCTAGCCTTATTTCTGTGGAATCTGAGAACAGATATTTCGGATCCCTTTGAAGACTATAGGGCCAAAGGAAATATCCTCCGATAACAAAGAGAAAGAAGCTTTCTGAGAAACTTCTTTGTGTTCTGTGAAAAATCATCTCACAGAGTTACAGCTTTCCCCCCCTCAAGAAGCCTTTCGCTAAGACAGTTCTTGTGGAATTGGCAAAGTGATATTTGGAAGCCCATAGAGGGCTATGGTGAAAAAGGAAATATCCTCAGATGAAATCTGGAAAGAAGCTTTCTGAGAAACTGCTTAGTGTTCTGTTAATTCATCTCACAGAGTTACATCTGTATTTCGTGGATCTCTTTGCTAGCCTTATTTCTGTGGAATCTGAGAACAGATATTTCGGATCCCTTTGAAGACTATAGGGCCAAAGGAAATATCCTCCGATAACAAAGAGAAAGAAGCTTTCTGAGAAACTTCTTTGTGTTCTGTGAAATCATCTCACAGAGTTACAGCTTTCCCCTCAAGAAGCCTTTCGCTAAGACAGTTCTTGTGGAATTGGCAAAGTGATATTTGGAAGCCCATAGAGGGCTATGGTGAAAAAGGAAATATCCTCAGATGAAATCTGGAAAGAAAGAAGCTTTCTGAGAAACTGCTTAGTGTTCTGTTAATTCATCTCACAGAGTTACATCTGTATTTCGTGTGATCTCTTTGCTAGCCTTATTTCTGTGGAATCTGAGAACAGATATTTCGGATCCCTTTGAAGACTATAGGGCCAAAGGAAATATCCTCCGATAACAAAGAGAAAGAAGCTTTCTGAGAAACTTCTTTGTGTTCTGTGAAATCATCTCACAGAGTTACAGCTTTCCCCTCAAGAAGCCTTTCGCTAAGACAGTTCTTGTGGAATTGGCAAAGTGATATTTGGAAGCCCATAGAGGGCTATGGTGAAAAAGGAAATATCCTCAGATGAAATCTGGAAAGAAGCTTTCTGAGAAACTGCTTAGTGTTCTGTTAATTCATCTCACAGAGTTACATCTGTATTTCGTGGATCTCTTTGCTTGCCTTATTTCTGTGGAATCTGAGAACAGATATTTCGGATCCCTTTGAAGACTATAGGGCCAAAGGAAATATCCTCCGATAACAAAGAGAAAGAAGCTTTCTGAGAAACTTCTTTGTGTTCTGTGAAATCATCTCACAGAGTTACAGCTTTCCCCTCAAGAAGCCTTTCGCTAAGACAGTTCTTGTGGAATTGGCAAAGTGATATTTGGAAGCCCATAGAGGGCTATGGTGAAAAAGGAAATATCCTCAGATGAAATCTGGAAAGAAGCTTTCTGAGAAACTGCTTAGTGTTCTGTTAATTCATCTCACAGAGTTACATCTGTATTTCGTGGATCTCTTTGCTAGCCTTATTTCTGTGGAATCTGAGAACAGATATTTCGGATCCCTTTGAAGACTATAGGGCCAAAGGAAATATCCTCCGATAACAAAGAGAAAGAAGCTTTCTGAGAAACTTCTTTGTGTTCTGTGAAATCATCTCACAGAGTTACAGCTTTCCCCTCAAGAAGCCTTTCGCTAAGACAGTTCTTGTGGAATTGGCAAAGTGATATTTGGAAGCCCATAGAGGGCTATGGTGAAAAAGGAAATCCTCAGATGAAATCTCCTCGGATCCCAAAATCTGGAAAAGAAATTTCTGAGAAAAATCTGGAAAGAGCTTTCTGAAAACTGCTTAGTGTTCTGTTAATTCATCTCACAGAGTTACATCTGTATTTCGTGGATCTCTTTGCTAGCCTTATTTCTGTGGAATCTGAGAACAGATATTTCGGATCCCTTTGAAGACTATAGGGCCAAAGGAAATATCCTCCGATAACAAAGAGAAAGAAGCTTTCTGAGAAACTTCTTTGTGTTCTGTGAAATCATCTCACAGAGTTACAGCTTTCCCCTCAAGAAGCCTTTCGCTAAGACAGTTCTTGTGGAATTGGCAAAGTGATATTTGGAAGCCCATAGAGGGCTATGGTGAAAAAGGAAATATCCTCAGATGAAATCTGGAAAGAAGCTTTCTGAGAAACTGCTTAGTGTTCTGTTAATTCATCTCACAGAGTTACATCTGTATTTCGTGGATCTCTTTGCTAGCCTTATTTCTGTGGAATCTGAGAACAGATATTTCGGATCCCTTTGAAGACTATAGGGCCAAAGGAAATATCCTCCGATAACAAAGAGAAAGAAGCTTTCTGAGAAACTTCTTTGTGTTCTGTGAAATCATCTCACAGAGTTACAGCTTTCCCCTCAAGAAGCCTTTCGCTAAGACAGTTCTTGTGGAATTGGCAAAGTGATATTTGGAAGCCCATAGAGGGCTATGGTGAAAAAGGAAATATCCTCAGATGAAATCTGGAAAGAAGCTTTCTGAGAAACTGCTTAGTGTTCTGTTAATTCATCTCACAGAGTTACATTTCTGTATTTCTGTGATTTTCGTGGATCTCTTTTGCTAGCCTTTTTTAGTGTTCTGTGGAATCTGAGAACAGATATTTTCGGATCCCTTTGAAGACTATAGGGCCAAAGGAAATATCCTCCGATAACAAAGAGAAAGAAGCTTTCTGAGAAACTTCTTTGTGTTCTGTGAAATCATCTCACAGAGTTACAGCTTTCCCCTCAAGAAGCCTTTCGCTAAGACAGTTCTTGTGGAATTGGCAAAGTGATATTTGGAAGCCCATAGAGGGCTATGGTGAAAAAGGAAATATCCTCAGATGAAATCTGGAAAGAAGCTTTCTGAGAAACTGCTTAGTGTTCTGTTAATTCATCTCACAGAGTTACATCTGTATTTCGTGGATCTCTTTGCTAGCCTTATTTCTGTGGAATCTGAGAACAGATATTTCGGATCCCTTTGAAGACTATAGGGCCAAAGGAAATATCCTCCGATAACAAAGAGAAAGAAGCTTTCTGAGAAACTTCTTTGTGTTCTGTGAAATCATCTCACAGAGTTACAGCTTTCCCCCCCCCCTCAAGAAGCCTTTCGCTAAGACAGTTCTTGTGGAATTGGCAAAGTGATATTTGGAAGCCCATAGAGGGCTATGGTGAAAAAGGAAATATCCTCAGATGAAATCTGGAAAGAAGCTTTCTGAGAAACTGCTTAGTGTTCTGTTAATTCATCTCACAGAGTTACATCTGTATTTCGTGGATCTCTTTGCTAGCCTTATTTCTGTGGAATCTGAGAACAGATATTTCGGATCCCTTTGAAGACTATAGGGCCAAAGGAAATATCCTCCGATAACAAAGAGAAAGAAGCTTTCTGAGAAACTTCTTTGTGTTCTGTGAAATCATCTCACAGAGTTACAGCTTTCCCCTCAAGAAGCCTTTCGCTAAGACAGTTCTTGTGGAATTGGCAAAGTGATATTTGGAAGCCCATAGAGGGCTATGGTGAAAAAGGAAATATCCTCAGATGAAATCTGGAAAGAAGCTTTCTGAGAAACTGCTTAGTGTTCTGTTAATTCATCTCACAGAGTTACATCTGTATTTCGTGGATCTCTTTGCTAGCCTTATTTCTGTGGAATCTGAGAACAGATATTTCGGATCCCTTTGAAGACTATAGGGCCAAAGGAAATATCCTCCGATAACAAAGAGAAAGAAGCTTTCTGAGAAACTTCTTTGTGTTCTGTGAAATCATCTCACAGAGTTACAGCTTCCCCTCAAGAAGCCTTTCGCTAAGACAGTTCTTGTGGAATTGGCAAAGTGATATTTGGAAGCCCATAGAGGGCTATGGTGAAAAAGGAAATATCCTCAGATGAAATCTGGAAAGAAGCTTTCTGAGAAACTGCTTAGTGTTCTGTTAATTCATCTCACAGAGTTACATCTGTATTTCGTGGATCTCTTTGCTAGCCTTATTTCTGTGGAATCTGAGAACAGATATTTCGGATCCCTTTGAAGACTATAGGGCCAAAGGAAATATCCTCCGATAACAAAGAGAAAGAAGCTTTCTGAGAAACTTCTTTGTGTTCTGTGAAATCATCTCACAGAGTTACAGCTTTCCCCTCAAGAAGCCTTTCGCTAAGACAGTTCTTGTGGAATTGGCAAAGTGATATTTGGAAGCCCATAGAGGGCTATGGTGAAAAAGGAAATATCCTCAGATGAAATCTGGAAAGAAGCTTTCTGAGAAACTGCTTAGTGTTCTGTTAATTCATCTCACAGAGTTACATCTGTATTTCGTGGATCTCTTTGCTAGCCTTATTTCTGTGGAATCTGAGAACAGATATTTCGGATCCCTTTGAAGACTATAGGGCCAAAGGAAATATCCTCCGATAACAAAGAGAAAGAAGCTTTCTGAGAAACTTCTTTGTGTTCTGTGAAATCATCTCACAGAGTTACAGCTTTCCCCTCAAGAAGCCTTTCGCTAAGACAGTTCTTGTGGAATTGGCAAAGTGATATTTGGAAGCCCATAGAGGGCTATGGTGAAAAAGGAAATATCCTCAGATGAAATCTGGAAAGAAGCTTTCTGAGAAACTGCTTAGTGTTCTGTTAATTCATCTCACAGAGTTACATCTGTATTTCGTGGATCTCTTTGCTAGCCTTATTTCTGTGGAATCTGAGAACAGATATTTCGGATCCCTTTGAAGACTATAGGGCCAAAGGAAATATCCTCCGATAACAAAGAGAAAGAAGCTTTCTGAGAAACTTCTTTGTGTTCTGTGAAATCATCTCACAGAGTTACAGCTTTCCCCTCAAGAAGCCTTTCGCTAAGACAGTTCTTGTGGAATTGGCAAAGTGATATTTGGAAGCCCATAGAGGGCTATGGTGAAAAAGGAAATATCCTCAGATGAAATCTGGAAAGAAGCTTTCTGAGAAACTGCTTAGTGTTCTGTTAATTCATCTCACAGAGTTACATCTGTATTTCGTGGATCTCTTTGCTAGCCTTATTTCTGTGGAATCTGAGAACAGATATTTCGGATCCCTTTGAAGACTATAGGGCCAAAGGAAATATCCTCCGATAACAAAGAGAAAGAAGCTTTCTGAGAAACTTCTTTGTGTTCTGTGAAATCATCTCACAGAGTTACAGCTTTCCCCTCAAGAAGCCTTTCGCTAAGACAGTTCTTGTGGAATTGGCAAAGTGATATTTGGAAGCCCATAGAGGGCTATGGTGAAAAAGGAAATATCCTCAGATGAAATGGAAAGAAAGCTTTCTGAGAAACTGCTTAGTGTTCTGTTAATTCATCTCACAGAGTTACATCTGTATTTCGTGGATCTCTTTGCTAGCCTTATTTCTGTGGAATCTGAGAACAGATATTTTCGGATCCCTTTGAAGACTATAGGGCCAAAGGAAATATCCTCCGATAACAAAGAGAAAGAAGCTTTCTGAGAAACTTCTTTGTGTTCTGTGAAATCATCTCACAGAGTTACAGCTTTCCCCTCAAGAAGCCTTTCGCTAAGACAGTTCTTGTGGAATTGGCAAAGTGATATTTGGAAGCCCATAGAGGGCTATGGTGAAAAAGGAAATATCCTCAGATGAAATCTGGAAAGAAGCTTTCTGAGAAACTGCTTAGTGTTCTGTTAATTCATCTCACAGAGTTACATCTGTATTTCGTGGATCTCTTTGCTAGCCTTATTTCTGTGGAATCTGAGAACAGATATTTCGGATCCCTTTGAAGACTATAGGGCCAAAGGAAATATCCTCCGATAACAAAGAGAAAGAAGCTTTCTGAGAAACTTCTTTGTGTTCTGTGAAATCATCTCACAGAGTTACAGCTTTCCCCTCAAGAAGCCTTTCGCTAAGACAGTTCTTGTGGAATTGGCAAAGTGATATTTGGAAGCCCATAGAGGGCTATGGTGAAAAAGGAAATATCCTCAGATGAAATCTGGAAAGAAGCTTTCTGAGAAACTGCTTAGTGTTCTGTTAATTCATCTCACAGAGTTACATCTGTATTTCGTGGATCTCTTTGCTAGCCTTATTTCTGTGGAATCTGAGAACAGATATTTCGGATCCCTTTGAAGACTATAGGGCCAAAGGAAATATCCTCCGATAACAAAGAGAAAGAAGCTTTCTGAGAAACTTCTTTGTGTTCTGTGAAATCATCTCACAGAGTTACAGCTTTCCCCAAGAAGCCTTTCGCTAAGACAGTTCTTGTGGAATTGGCAAAGTGATATTTGGAAGCCCATAGAGGGCTATGGTGAAAAAGGAAATATCCTCAGATGAAATCTGGAAAGAAGCTTTCTGAGAAACTGCTTAGTGTTCTGTTAATTCATCTCACAGAGTTACATCTGTATTTCGTGGATCTCTTTGCTAGCCTTATTTCTGTGGAATCTGAGAACAGATATTTCGGATCCCTTTGAAGACTATAGGGCCAAAGGAAATATCCTCCGATAACAAAGAGAAAGAAGCTTTCTGAGAAACTTCTTTGTGTTCTGTGAAATCATCTCACAGAGTTACAGCTTTCCCCTCAAGAAGCCTTTCGCTAAGACAGTTCTTGTGGAATTGGCAAAGTGATATTTGGAAGCCCATAGAGGGCTATGGTGAAAAAGGAAATATCCTCAGATGAAATCTGGAAAGAAGCTTTCTGAGAAACTGCTTAGTGTTCTGTTAATTCATCTCACAGAGTTACATCTGTATTTCGTGGATCTCTTTGCTAGCCTTATTTCTGTGGAATCTGAGAACAGATATTTCGGATCCCTTTGAAGACTATAGGGCCAAAGGAAATATCCTCCGATAACAAAGAGAAAGAAGCTTTCTGAGAAACTTCTTTGTGTTCTGTGAAATCATCTCACAGAGTTACAGCTTTCCCCTCAAGAAGCCTTTCGCTAAGACAGTTCTTGTGGAAATTGGCAAAGTGATATTTGGAAGCCCATAGAGGGCTATGGTGAAAAAGGAAATATCCTCAGATGAAATCTGGAAAGAAGCTTTCTGAGAAACTGCTTAGTGTTCTGTTAATTCATCTCACAGAGTTACATCTGTATTTCGTGGATCTCTTTGCTAGCCTTATTTCTGTGGAATCTGAGAACAGATATTTCGGATCCCTTTGAAGACTATAGGGCCAAAGGAAATATCCTCCGATAACAAAGAGAAAGAAGCTTTCTGAGAAACTTCTTTGTGTTCTGTGAAATCATCTCACAGAGTTACAGCTTTCCCCTCAAGAAGCCTTTCGCTAAGACAGTTCTTGTGGAATTGGCAAAGTGATATTTGGAAGCCCATAGAGGGCTATGGTGAAAAAGGAAATATCCTCAGATGAAATCTGGAAAGAAGCTTTCTGAGAAACTGCTTAGTGTTCTGTTAATTCATCTCACAGAGTTACATCTGTATTTCGTGGATCTCTTTGCTAGCCTTATTTCTGTGGAATCTGAGAACAGATATTTCGGATCCCTTTGAAGACTATAGGGCCAAAGGAAATATCCTCCGATAACAAAGAGAAAGAAGCTTTCTGAGAAACTTCTTTGTGTTCTGTGAAATCATCTCACAGAGTTACAGCTTTCCCCCTCAAGAAGCCTTTCGCTAAGACAGTTCTTGTGGAATTGGCAAAGTGATATTTGGAAGCCCATAGAGGGCTATGGTGAAAAAGGAAATATCCTCAGATGAAATCTGGAAAGAAGCTTTCTGAGAAACTGCTTAGTGTTCTGTTAATTCATCTCACAGAGTTACATCTGTATTTCGTGGATCTCTTTGCTAGCCTTATTTCTGTGGAATCTGAGAACAGATATTTCGGATCCCTTTGAAGACTATAGGGCCAAAGGAAATATCCTCCGATAACAAAGAGAAAGAAGCTTTCTGAGAAACTTCTTTGTGTTTCTGTGAAATCATCTCACAGAGTTACAGCTTTCCCCTCAAGAAGCCTTTCGCTAAGACAGTTCTTGTGGAATTGGCAAAGTGATATTTGGAAGCCCATAGAGGGCTATGGTGAAAAAGGAAATATCCTCAGATGAAATCTGGAAAGAAGCTTTCTGAGAAACTGCTTAGTGTTCTGTTAATTCATCTCACAGAGTTACATCTGTATTTCGTGGATCTCTTTGCTAGCCTTATTTCTGTGGAATCTGAGAACAGATATTTCGGATCCCTTTGAAGACTATAGGGCCAAAGGAAATATCCTCCGATAACAAAGAGAAAGAAGCTTTCTGAGAGAAACTTCTTTGTGTTCTGTGAAATCATCTCACAGAGTTACAGCTTTCCCCTCAAGAAGCCTTTCGCTAAGACAGTTCTTGTGGAATTGGCAAAGTGATATTTGGAAGCCCATAGAGGGCTATGGTGAAAAAGGAAATATCCTCAGATGAAATCTGGAAAGAAGCTTTCTGAGAAACTGCTTAGTGTTCTGTTAATTCATCTCACAGAGTTACATCTGTATTTCGTGGATCTCTTTGCTAGCCTTATTTCTGTGGAATCTGAGAACAGATATTTCGGATCCCTTTGAAGACTATAGGGCCAAAGGAAATATCCTCCGATAACAAAGAGAAAGAAGCTTTCTGAGAAACTTCTTTGTGTTCTGTGAAATCATCTCACAGAGTTACAGCTTTCCCCTCAAGAAGCCTTTCGCTAAGACAGTTCTTGTGGAATTGGCAAAGTGATATTTGGAAGCCCATAGAGGGCTATGGTGAAAAAGGAAATATCCTCAGATGAAATCTGGAAAGAAGCTTTCTGAGAAACTGCTTAGTGTTCTGTTAATTCATCTCACAGAGTTACATCTGTATTTCGTGGATCTCTTTGCTAGCCTTATTTCTGTGGAATCTGAGAACAGATATTTCGGATCCCTTTGAAGACTATAGGGCCAAAGGAAATATCCTCCGATAACAAAGAGAAAGAAGCTTTCTGAGAAACTTCTTTGTGTTCTGTGAAATCATCTCACAGAGTTACAGCTTTCCCCTCAAGAAGCCTTTCGCTAAGACAGTTCTTGTGGAATTGGCAAAGTGATATTTGGAAGCCCATAGAGGGCTATGGTGAAAAAGGAAATATCCTCAGATGAAATCTGGAAAGAAGCTTTCTGAGAAACTGCTTAGTGTTCTGTTAATTCATCTCACAGAGTTACATCTGTATTTCGTGGATCTCTTTGCTAGCCTTATTTCTGTGGAATCTGAGAACAGATATTTCGGATCCCTTTGAAGACTATAGGGCCAAAGGAAATATCCTCCGATAACAAAGAGAAAGAAGCTTTCTGAGAAACTTCTTTGTGTTCTGTGAAATCATCTCACAGAGTTACAGCTTTCCCCTCAAGAAGCCTTTCGCTAAGACAGTTCTTGTGGAATTGGCAAAGTGATATTTGGAAGCCCATAGAGGGCTATGGTGAAAAAGGAAATATCCTCAGATGAAATCTGGAAAGAAGCTTTCTGAGAAACTGCTTAGTGTTCTGTTAATTCATCTCACAGAGTTACATCTGTATTTCGTGGATCTCTTTGCTAGCCTTATTTCTGTGGAATCTGAGAACAGATATTTCGGATCCCTTTGAAGACTATAGGGCCAAAGGAAATATCCTCCGATAACAAAGAGAAAGAAGCTTTCTGAGAAACTTCTTTGTGTTCTGTGAAATCATCTCACAGAGTTACAGCTTTCCCCTCAAGAAGCCTTTCGCTAAGACAGTTCTTGTGGAATTGGCAAAGTGATATTTGGAAGCCCATAGAGGGTATGGAAAAAAGGAAATATCCTCAGATGAAATCTGGAAAGAAGCTTTCTGAGAAACTGCTTAGTGTTCTGTTAATTCATCTCACACAGAGTTACATCTGTATTTCGTGGATCTCTTTGCTAGCCTTATTTCTGTGGAATCTGAGAACAGATATTTCGGATCCCTTTGAAGACTATAGGGCCAAAGGAAATATCCTCCGATAACAAAGAGAAAGAAGCTTTCTGAGAAACTTCTTTGTGTTCTGTGAAATCATCTCACAGAGTTACAGCTTTCCCCTCAAGAAGCCTTTCGCTAAGACAGTTCTTGTGGAATTGGCAAAGTGATATTTGGAAGCCCATAGAGGGCTATGGTGAAAAAGGAAATATCCTCAGATGAAATCTGGAAAGAAGCTTTCTGAGAAACTGCTTAGTGTTCTGTTAATTCATCTCACAGAGTTACATCTGTATTTCGTGGATCTCTTTGCTAGCCTTATTTCTGTGGAATCTGAGAACAGATATTTCGGATCCCTTTGAAGACTATAGGGCCAAAGGAAATATCCTCCGATAACAAAGAGAAAGAAGCTTTCTGAGAAACTTCTTTGTGTTCTGTGAAATCATCTCACAGAGTTACAGCTTTCCCCCCTCAAGAAGCCTTTCGCTAAGACAGTTCTTGTGGAATTGGCAAAGTGATATTTGGAAGCCCATAGAGGGCTATGGTGAAAAAGGAAATATCCTCAGATGAAATCTGGAAAGAAGCTTTCTGAGAAACTGCTTAGTGTTCTGTTAATTCATCTCACAGAGTTACATCTGTATTTCGTGGATCTCTTTGCTAGCCTTATTTCTGTGGAATCTGAGAACAGATATTTCGGATCCCTTTGAAGACTATAGGGCCAAAGGAAATATCCTCCGATAACAAAGAGAAAGAAGCTTTCTGAGAAACTTCTTTGTGTTCTGTGAAATCATCTCACAGAGTTACAGCTTTCCCCTCAAGAAGCCTTTCGCTAAGACAGTTTTGTGGAATTGGCAAAGTGATATTTGGAAGCCCATAGAGGGCTATGGTGAAAAAGGAAATATCCTCAGATGAAATCTGGAAAGAAGCTTTCTGAGAAACTGCTTAGTGTTCTGTTAATTCATCTCACAGAGTTACATCTGTATTTCGTGGATCTCTTTGCTAGCCTTATTTCTGTGGAATCTGAGAACAGATATTTCGGATCCCTTTGAAGACTATAGGGCCAAAGGAAATATCCTCCGATAACAAAGAGAAAGAAGCTTTCTGAGAAACTTCTTTGTGTTCTGTGAAATCATCTCACAGAGTTACAGCTTTCCCCTCAAGAAGCCTTTCGCTAAGACAGTTCTTGTGGAATTGGCAAAGTGATATTTGGAAGCCCATAGAGGGCTATGGTGAAAAAGGAAATATCCTCAGATGAAATCTGGAAAGAAGCTTTCTGAGAAACTGCTTAGTGTTCTGTTAATTCATCTCACAGAGTTACATCTGTATGTCGTGGATCTCTTTGCTAGCCTTATTTCTGTGGAATCTGAGAACAGATATTTCGGATCCCTTTGAAGACTATAGGGCCAAAGGAAATATCCTCCGATAACAAAGAGAAAGAAGCTTTCTGAGAAACTTCTTTGTGTTCTGTGAAATCATCTCACAGAGTTACAGCTTTCCCCTCAAGAAGCCTTTCGCTAAGACAGTTCTTGTGGAATTGGCAAAGTGATATTTGGAAGCCCATAGAGGGCTATGGTGAAAAAGGAAATATCCTCAGATGAAATCTGGAAAGAAGCTTTCTGAGAAACTGCTTAGTGTTCTGTTAATTCATCTCACAGAGTTACATCTGTATTTCGTGGATCTCTTTGCTAGCCTTATTTCTGTGGAATCTGAGAACAGATATTTCGGATCCCTTTGAAGACTATAGGGCCAAAGGAAATATCCTCCGATAACAAAGAGAAAGAAGCTTTCTGAGAAACTTCTTTGTGTTCTGTGAAATCATCTCACAGAGTTACACAGCTTTCCCCTCAAGAAGCCTTTCGCTAAGACAGTTCTTGTGGAATTGGCAAAGTGATATTTGGAAGCCCATAGAGGGCTATGGTGAAAAAGGAAATATCCTCAGATGAAATCTGGAAAGAAGCTTTCTGAGAAACTGCTTAGTGTTCTGTTAATTCATCTCACAGAGTTACATCTGTATTTCGTGGATCTCTTTGCTAGCCTTATTTCTGTGGAATCTGAGAACAGATATTTCGGATCCCTTTGAAGACTATAGGGCCAAAGGAAATATCCTCCGATAACAAAGAGAAAGAAGCTTTCTGAGAAACTTCTTTGTGTTCTGTGAAATCATCTCACAGAGTTACAGCTTTCCCCTCAAGAAGCCTTTCGCTAAGACAGTTCTTGTGGAATTGGCAAAGTGATATTTGGAAGCCCATAGAGGGCTATGGTGAAAAAGGAAATATCCTCAGATGAAATCTGGAAAGAAGCTTTCTGAGAAACTGCTTAGTGTTCTGTTAATTTATCTCACAGAGTTACATCTGTATTTCGTGGATCTCTTTGCTAGCCTTATTTCTGTGGAATCTGAGAACAGATATTTCGGATCCCTTTGAAGACTATAGGGCCAAAGGAAATATCCTCCGATAACAAAGAGAAAGAAGCTTTCTGAGAAACTTCTTTGTGTTCTGTGAAATCATCTCACAGAGTTACAGCTTTCCCCTCAAGAAGCCTTTCGCTAAGACAGTTCTTGTGGAATTGGCAAAGTGATATTTGGAAGCCCATAGAGGGCTATGGTGAAAAAGGAAATATCCTCAGATGAAATCTGGAAAGAAGCTTTCTGAGAAACTGCTTAGTGTTCTGTTAATTCATCTCACAGAGTTACATCTGTATTTCGTGGATCTCTTTGCTAGCCTTATTTCTGTGGAATCTGAGAACAGATATTTCGGATCCCTTTGAAGACTATAGGGCCAAAGGAAATATCCTCCGATAACAAAGAGAAAGAAGCTTTCTGAGAAACTTCTTTGTGTTTCTGTGAAATCATCTCACAGAGTTACAGCTTTCCCCCCTCAAGAAGCCTTTCGCTAAGACAGTTCTTGTGGAATTGGCAAAGTGATATTTGGAAGCCCATAGAGGGCTATGGTGAAAAAGGA
Organism: Macaca thibetana thibetana; assembly: GCF_024542745.1. Classification (NCBI taxonomy): domain Eukaryota; kingdom Metazoa; phylum Chordata; class Mammalia; order Primates; family Cercopithecidae; genus Macaca; species Macaca thibetana. The sequence continues at coordinate 38,145 of NW_026088987.1, read as the reverse complement.
AATATCCTCAGATGAAATCTGGAAAGAAGCTTTCTGAGAAACTGCTTAGTGTTCTGTTAATTCATCTCACAGAGTTACATCTGTATTTCGTGGATCTCTTTGCTAGCCTTATTTCTGTGGAATCTGAGAACAGATATTTCGGATCCCTTTGAAGACTATAGGGCCAAAGGAAATATCCTCCGATAACAAAGAGAAAGAAGCTTTCTGAGAAACTTCTTTGTGTTCTGTGAAATCATCTCACAGAGTTACAGCTTTCCCCTCAAGAAGCCTTTCGCTAAGACAGTTCTTGTGGAATTGGCAAAGTGATATTTGGAAGCCCATAGAGGGCTATGGTGAAAAAGGAAATATCCTCAGATGAAATCTGGAAAGAACTTTCTGAGAAACTGCTTAGTGTTCTGTTAATTCATCTCACAGAGTTACATCTGTATTTCGTGGATCTCTTTGCTAGCCTTATTTCTGTGGAATCTGAGAACAGATATTTCGGATCCCTTTGAAGACTATAGGGCCAAAGGAAATATCCTCCGATAACAAAGAGAAAGAAGCTTTCTGAGAAACTTCTTTGTGTTCTGTGAAATCATCTCACAGAGTTACAGCTTTCCCCTCAAGAAGCCTTTCGCTAAGACAGTTCTTGTGGAATTGGCAAAGTGATATTTGGAAGCCCATAGAGGGCTATGGTGAAAAAGGAAATATCCTCAGATGAAATCTGGAAAGAAGCTTTCTGAGAAACTGCTTAGTGTTCTGTTAATTCATCTCACAGAGTTACATCTGTATTTCGTGGATCTCTTTGCTAGCCTTATTTCTGTGGAATCTGAGAACAGATATTTCGGATCCCTTTGAAGACTATAGGGCCAAAGGAAATATCCTCCGATAACAAAGAGAAAGAAGCTTTCTGAGAAACTTCTTTGTGTTCTGTGAAATCATCTCACAGAGTTACAGCTTTCCCCTCAAGAAGCCTTTCGCTAAGACAGTTCTTGTGGAATTGGCAAAGTGATATTTGGAAGCCCATAGAGGGCTATGGTGAAAAAGGAAATATCCTCAGATGAAATCTGGAAAGAAGCTTTCTGAGAAACTGCTTAGTGTTCTGTTAATTCATCTCACAGAGTTACATCTGTATTTCGTGGATCTCTTTGCTAGCCTTATTTCTGTGGAATCTGAGAACAGATATTTCGGATCCCTTTGAAGACTATAGGGCCAAAGGAAATATCCTCCGATAACAAAGAGAAAGAAGCTTTCTGAGAAACTTCTTTGTGTTCTGTGAAATCATCTCACAGAGTTACAGCTTTCCCCTCAAGAAGCCTTTCGCTAAGACAGTTCTTGTGGAATTGGCAAAGTGATATTTGGAAGCCCATAGAGGGCTATGGTGAAAAAAGGAAATATCCTCAGATGAAATCTGGAAAGAAGCTTTCTGAGAAACTGCTTAGTGTTCTGTTAATTCATCTCACAGAGTTACATCTGTATTTCGTGGATCTCTTTGCTAGCCTTATTTCTGTGGAATCTGAGAACAGATATTTCGGATCCCTTTGAAGACTATAGGGCCAAAGGAAATATCCTCCGATAACAAAGAGAAAGAAGCTTTCTGAGAAACTTCTTTGTGTTCTGTGAAATCATCTCACAGAGTTACAGCTTTCCCCTCAAGAAGCCTTTCGCTAAGACAGTTCTTGTGGAATTGGCAAAGTGATATTTGGAAGCCCATAGAGGGCTATGGTGAAAAAGGAAATATCCTCAGATGAAATCTGGAAAGAAGCTTTCTGAGAAACTGCTTAGTGTTCTGTTAATTCATCTCACAGAGTTACATCTGTATTTTTCGTGGATCTCTTTGCTAGCCTTATTTCTGTGGAATCTGAGAACAGATATATTTCGGATCCCTTTGAAGACTATAGGGCCAAAGGAAATATCCTCCGATAACAAAGAGAAAGAAGCTTTCTGAGAAACTTCTTTGTGTTCTGTGAAATCATCTCACAGAGTTACAGCTTTCCCCTCAAGAAGCCTTTCGCTAAGACAGTTCTTGTGGAATTGGCAAAGTGATATTTGGAAGCCCATAGAGGGCTATGGTGAAAAAGGAAATATCCTCAGATGAAATCTGGAAAGAAGCTTTCTGAGAAACTGCTTAGTGTTCTGTTAATTCATCTCACAGAGTTACATCTGTATTTCGTGGATCTCTTTGCTAGCCTTATTTCTGTGGAATCTGAGAACAGATATTTCGGATCCCTTTGAAGACTATAGGGCCAAAGGAAATATCCTCCGATAACAAAGAGAAAGAAGCTTTCTTTCTGAGAAACTTCTTTGTGTTCTGTGAAATCATCTCACAGAGTTACAGCTTTCCCCTCAAGAAGCCTTTCGCTAAGACAGTTCTTGTGGAATTGGCAAAGTGATATTTGGAAGCCCATAGAGGGCTATGGTGAAAAAGGAAATATCCTCAGATGAAATCTGGAAAGAAGCTTTCTGAGAAACTGCTTAGTGTTCTGTTAATTCATCTCACAGAGTTACATCTGTATTTCGTGGATCTCTTTGCTAGCCTTATTTCTGTGGAATCTGAGAACAGATATTTCGGATCCCTTTGAAGACTATAGGGCCAAAGGAAATATCCTCCGATAACAAAGAGAAAGAAGCTTTCTGAGAAACTTCTTTGTGTTCTGTGAAATCATCTCACAGAGTTACAGCTTTCCCCTCAAGAAGCCTTTCGCTAAGACAGTTCTTGTGGAATTGGCAAAGTGATATTTGGAAGCCCATAGAGGGCTATGGTGAAAAAGGAAATATCCTCAGATGAAATCTGGAAAGAAGCTTTCTGAGAAACTGCTTAGTGTTTCTGTTAATTCATCTCACAGAGTTACATCTGTATTTCGTGGATCTCTTTGCTAGCCTTATTTCTGTGGAATCTGAGAACAGATATTTCGGATCCCTTTGAAGACTATAGGGCCAAAGGAAATATCCTCCGATAACAAAGAGAAAGAAGCTTTCTGAGAAACTTCTTTGTGTTCTGTGAAATCATCTCACAGAGTTACAGCTTTCCCCTCAAGAAGCCTTTCGCTAAGACAGTTCTTGTGGAATTGGCAAAGTGATATTTGGAAGCCCATAGAGGGCTATGGTGAAAAAGGAAATATCCTCAGATGAAATCTGGAAAGAAGCTTTCTGAGAAACTGCTTAGTGTTCTGTTAATTCATCTCACAGAGTTACATCTGTATTTCGTGGATCTCTTTGCTAGCCTTATTTCTGTGGAATCTGAGAACAGATATTTCGGATCCCTTTGAAGACTATAGGGCCAAAGGAAATATCCTCCGATAACAAAGAGAAAGAAGCTTTCTGAGAAACTTCTTTGTGTTCTGTGAAATCATCTCACAGAGTTACAGCTTTCCCCTCAAGAAGCCTTTCGCTAAGACAGTTCTTGTGGAATTGGCAAAGTGATATTTGGAAGCCCATAGAGGGCTATGGTGAAAAAGGAAATATCCTCAGATGAAATCTGGAAAGAAGCTTTCTGAGAAACTGCTTAGTGTTCTGTTAATTCATCTCACAGAGTTACATCTGTATTTCGTGGATCTCTTTGCTAGCCTTATTTCTGTGGAATCTGAGAACAGATATTTCGGATCCCTTTGAAGACTATAGGGCCAAAGGAAATATCCTCCGATAACAAAGAGAAAGAAGCTTTCTGAGAAACTTCTTTGTGTTCTGTGAAATCATCTCACAGAGTTACAGCTTTCCCCTCAAGAAGCCTTTCGCTAAGACAGTTCTTGTGGAATTGGCAAAGTGATATTTGGAAGCCCATAGAGGGCTATGGTGAAAAAGGAAATATCCTCAGATGAAATCTGGAAAGAAGCTTTCTGAGAAACTGCTTAGTGTTCTGTTAATTCATCTCTCACAGAGTTACATCTGTATTTCGTGGATCTCTTTGCTAGCCTTATTTCTGTGGAATCTGAGAACAGATATTTCGGATCCCTTTGAAGACTATAGGGCCAAAGGAAATATCCTCCGATAACAAAGAGAAAGAAGCTTTCTGAGAAACTTCTTTGTGTTCTGTGAAATCATCTCACAGAGTTACAGCTTTCCCCTCAAGAAGCCTTTCGCTAAGACAGTTCTTGTGGAATTGGCAAAGTGATATTTGGAAGCCCATAGAGGGCTATGGTGAAAAAGGAAATATCCTCAGATGAAATCTGGAAAGAAGCTTTCTGAGAAACTGCTTAGTGTTCTGTTAATTCATCTCACAGAGTTACATCTGTATTTCGTGGATCTCTTTGCTAGCCTTATTTCTGTGGAATCTGAGAACAGATATTTCGGATCCCTTTGAAGACTATAGGGCCAAAGGAAATATCCTCCGATAACAAAGAGAAAGAAGCTTTCTGAGAAACTTCTTTGTGTTCTGGTGAAATCATCTCACAGAGTTACAGCTTTCCCCTCAAGAAGCCTTTCGCTAAGACAGTTCTTGTGGAATTGGCAAAGTGATATTTGGAAGCCCATAGAGGGCTATGGTGAAAAAGGAAATATCCTCAGATGAAATCTGGAAAGAAGCTTTCTGAGAAACTGCTTAGTGTTCTGTTAATTCATCTCACAGAGTTACATCTGTATTTCGTGGATCTCTTTGCTAGCCTTATTTCTGTGGAATCTGAGAACAGATATTTCGGATCCCTTTGAAGACTATAGGGCCAAAGGAAATATCCTCCGATAACAAAGAGAAAGAAGCTTTCTGAGAAACTTCTTTGTGTTCTGTGAAATCATCTCACAGAGTTACAGCTTTCCCCTCAAGAAGCCTTTCGCTAAGACAGTTCTTGTGGAATTGGCAAAGTGATATTTGGAAGCCCATAGAGGGCTATGGTGAAAAAGGAAATATCCTCAGATGAAATCTGGAAAGAAGCTTTCTGAGAAACTGCTTAGTGTTCTGTTAATTCATCTCACAGAGTTACATCTGTATTTCGTGGATCTCTTTGCTAGCCTTATTTCTGTGGAATCTGAGAACAGATATTTCGGATCCCTTTGAAGACTATAGGGCCAAAGGAAATATCCTCCGATAACAAAGAGAAAGAAGCTTTCTGAGAAACTTCTTTGTGTTCTGTGAAATCATCTCACAGAGTTACAGCTTTCCCCTCAAGAAGCCTTTCGCTAAGACAGTTCTTGTGGAATTGGCAAAGTGATATTTGGAAGCCCATAGAGGGCTATGGTGAAAAAGGAAATATCCTCAGATGAAATCTGGAAAGAAGCTTTCTGAGAAACTGCTTAGTGTTCTGTTAATTCATCTCACAGAGTTACATCTGTATTTCGTGGATCTCTTTGCTAGCCTTATTTCTGTGGAATCTGAGAACAGATATTTCGGATCCCTTTGAAGACTATAGGGCCAAAGGAAATATCCTCCGATAACAAAGAGAAGAAGAAGCTTTCTGAGAAACTTCTTTGTGTTCTGTGAAATCATCTCACAGAGTTACAGCTTTCCCCTCAAGAAGCCTTTCGCTAAGACAGTTCTTGTGGAATTGGCAAAGTGATATTTGGAAGCCCATAGAGGGCTATGGTGAAAAAGGAAATATCCTCAGATGAAATCTGGAAAGAAGCTTTCTGAGAAACTGCTTAGTGTTCTGTTAATTCATCTCACAGAGTTACATCTGTATTTCGTGGATCTCTTTGCTAGCCTTATTTCTGTGGAATCTGAGAACAGATATTTCGGATCCCTTTGAAGACTATAGGGCCAAAGGAAATATCCTCCGATAACAAAGAGAAAGAAGCTTTCTGAGAAACTTCTTTGTGTTCTGTGAAATCATCTCACAGAGTTACAGCTTTCCCCTCAAGAAGCCTTTCGCTAAGACAGTTCTTGTGGAATTGGCAAAGTGATATTTGGAAGCCCATAGAGGGCTATGGTGAAAAAGGAAATATCCTCGATGAAATCTGGAAAGAAGCTTTCTGAGAAACTGCTTAGTGTTCTGTTAATTCATCTCACACAGAGTTACATCTGTATTTCGTGGATCTCTTTGCTAGCCTTATTTCTGTGGAATCTGAGAACAGATATTTCGGATCCCTTTGAAGACTATAGGGCCAAAGGAAATATCCTCCGATAACAAAGAGAAAGAAGCTTTCTGAGAAACTTCTTTGTGTTCTGTGAAATCATCTCACAGAGTTACAGCTTTCCCCTCAAGAAGCCTTTCGCTAAGACAGTTCTTGTGGAATTGGCAAAGTGATATTTGGAAGCCCATAGAGGGCTATGGTGAAAAAGGAAATATCCTCAGATGAAATCTGGAAAGAAGCTTTCTGAGAAACTGCTTAGTGTTCTGTTAATTCATCTCACAGAGTTACATCTGTATTTCGTGGATCTCTTTGCTAGCCTTATTTCTGTGGAATCTGAGAACAGATATTTCGGATCCCTTTGAAGACTATATAGGGCCAAAGGAAATATCCTCCGATAACAAAGAGAAAGAAGCTTTCTGAGAAACTTCTTTGTGTTCTGTGAAATCATCTCACAGAGTTACAGCTTTCCCCTCAAGAAGCCTTTCGCTAAGACAGTTCTTGTGGAATTGGCAAAGTGATATTTGGAAGCCCATAGAGGGCTATGGTGAAAAAGGAAATATCCTCAGATGAAATCTGGAAAGAAGCTTTCTGAGAAACTGCTTAGTGTTCTGTTAATTCATCTCACAGAGTTACATCTGTATTTCGTGGATCTCTTTGCTAGCCTTATTTCTGTGGAATCTGAGAACAGATATTTCGGATCCCTTTGAAGACTATAGGGCCAAAGGAAATATCCTCCGATAACAAAGAGAAAGAAGCTTTCTGAGAAACTTCTTTGTGTTCTGTGAAATCATCTCACAGAGTTACAGCTTTCCCCTCAAGAAGCCTTTCGCTAAGACAGTTCTTGTGGAATTGGCAAAGTGATATTTGAAGCCCATAGAGGGCTATGGTGAAAAAGGAAATATCCTCAGATGAAATCTGGAAAGAAGCTTTCTGAGAAACTGCTTAGTGTTCTGTTAATTCATCTCACAGAGTTACATCTGTATTTCGTGGATCTCTTTGCTAGCCTTATTTCTGTGGAATCTGAGAACAGATATTTCGGATCCCTTTGAAGACTATAGGGCCAAAGGAAATATCCTCCGATAACAAAGAGAAAGAAGCTTTCTGAGAAACTTCTTTGTGTTCTGTGAAATCATCTCACAGAGTTACAGCTTTCCCCTCAAGAAGCCTTTCGCTAAGACAGTTCTTGTGGAATTGGCAAAGTGATATTTGGAAGCCCATAGAGGGCTATGGTGAAAAAGGAAATATCCTCAGATGAAATCTGGAAAGAAGCTTTCTGAGAAACTGCTTAGTGTTCTGTTAATTCATCTCACAGAGTTACATCTGTATTTCGTGATCTCTTTGCCTAGCCTTATTTCTGTGGAATCTGAGAACAGATATTTTTCGGATCCCTTTGAAGACTATAGGGCCAAAGGAAATATCCTCCGATAACAAAGAGAAAGAAGCTTTCTGAGAAACTTCTTTGTGTTCTGTGAAATCATCTCACAGAGTTACAGCTTTCCCCTCAAGAAGCCTTTCGCTAAGACAGTTTCTTGTGGAATTGGCAAAGTGATATTTGGAAGCCCATAGAGGGCTATGGTGAAAAAGGAAATATCCTCAGATGAAATCTGGAAAGAAGCTTTGGAAAGAAGCTTTCTGAGAAACTGCTTAGTGTTCTGTTAAAACTTCATCTCTCACAGAGTTACATCTGTATTTCGTGGATCTCTTTGCTAGCCTTATTTCTGTGGAATCTGAGAACAGATATTTCGGATCCTTTGAAGACTATAGGGCCAAAGGAAATATCCTCCGATAACAAAGAGAAAGAAGCTTTCTGAGAAACTTCTTTGTGTTCTGTGAAATCATCTCACAGAGTTACAGCTTTCCCCTCAAGAAGCCTTTCGCTAAGACAGTTCTTGTGGAATTGGCAAAGTGATATTTGGAAGCCCATAGAGGGCTATGGTGAAAAAGGAAATATCCTCAGATGAAATCTGGAAAGAAGCTTTCTGAGAAACTGCTTAGTGTTCTGTTAATTCATCTCACAGAGTTACATCTGTATTTCGTGGATCTCTTTGCTAGCCTTATTTCTGTGGAATCTGAGAACAGATATTTCGGATCCCTTTGAAGACTATAGGGCCAAAGGAAATATCCTCCGATAACAAAGAGAAAGAAGCTTTCTGAGAAACTTCTTTGTGTTCTGTGAAATCATCTCACAGAGTTACAGCTTTCCCCTCAAGAAGCCTTTCGCTAAGACAGTTCTTGTGGAATTGGCAAAGTGATATTTGGAAGCCCATAGAGGGCTATGGTGAAAAAGGAAATATCCTCAGATGAAATCTGGAAAGAAGCTTTCTGAGAAACTGCTTAGTGTTCTGTTAATTCATCTCACAGAGTTACATCTGTATTTCGTGGATCTCTTTGCTAGCCTTATTTCTGTGGAATCTGAGAACAGATATTTCGGATCCCTTTGAAGACTATAGGGCCAAAGGAAATATCCTCCGATAACAAAGAGAAAGAAGCTTTCTGAGAAACTTCTTTGTGTTCTGTGAAATCATCTCACAGAGTTACAGCTTTCCCCTCAAGAAGCCTTTCGCTAAGACAGTTCTTGTGGAATTGGCAAAGTGATATTTGGAAGCCCATAGAGGGCTATGGTGAAAAAGGAAATATCCTCAGATGAAATCTGGAAAGAAGCTTTCTGAGAAACTGCTTAGTGTTCTGTTAATTCATCTCACAGAGTTACATCTGTATTTCGTGGATCTCTTTGCTAGCCTTATTTCTGTGGAATCTGAGAACAGATATTTCGGATCCCTTTGAAGACTATAGGGCCAAAGGAAATATCCTCCGATAACAAAGAGAAAGAAGCTTTCTGAGAAACTTCTTTGTGTTCTGTGAAATCATCTCACAGAGTTACAGCTTTCCCCTCAAGAAGCCTTTCGCTAAGACAGTTCTTGTGGAATTGGCAAAGTGATATTTGGAAGCCCATAGAGGGCTATGGTGAAAAAGGAAATATCCTCAGATGAAATCTGGAAAGAAGCTTTCTGAGAAACTGCTTAGTGTTCTGTTAATTCATCTCACAGAGTTACATCTGTATTTCGTGGATCTCTTTGCTAGCCTTATTTCTGTGGAATCTGAGAACAGATATTTCGGATCCCTTTGAAGACTATAGGGCCAAAGGAAATATCCTCCGATAACAAAGAGAAAGAAGCTTTCTGAGAAACTTCTTTGTGTTCTGTGAAATCATCTCACAGAGTTACAGCTTTCCCCTCAAGAAGCCTTTCGCTAAGACAGTTCTTGTGGAATTGGCAAAGTGATATTTGGAAGCCCATAGAGGGCTATGGTGAAAAAGGAAATATCCTCAGATGAAATCTGGAAAGAAGCTTTCTGAGAAACTGCTTAGTGTTCTGTTAATTCATCTCACAGAGTTACATCTGTATTTCGTGGATCTCTTTGCTAGCCTTATTTCTGTGGAATCTGAGAACAGATATTTCGGATCCCTTTGAAGACTATAGGGCCAAAGGAAATATCCTCCGATAACAAAGAGAAAGAAGCTTTCTGAGAAACTTCTTTGTGTTCTGTGAAATCATCTCACAGAGTTACAGCTTTCCCCTCAAGAAGCCTTTCGCTAAGACAGTTCTTGTGGAATTGGCAAAGTGATATTTGGAAGCCCATAGAGGGCTATGGTGAAAAAGGAAATATCCTCAGATGAAATCTGGAAAGAAGCTTTCTGAGAAACTGCTTAGTGTTCTGTTAATTCATCTCACAGAGTTACATCTGTATTTCGTGGATCTCTTTGCTAGCCTTATTTCTGTGGAATCTGAGAACAGATATTTCGGATCCCTTTGAAGACTATAGGGCCAAAGGAAATATCCTCCGATAACAAAGAGAAAGAAGCTTTCTGAGAAACTTCTTTGTGTTCTGTGAAATCATCTCACAGAGTTACAGCTTTCCCCTCAAGAAGCCTTTCGCTAAGACAGTTCTTGTGGAATTGGCAAAGTGATATTTGGAAGCCCATAGAGGGCTATGGTGAAAAAGGAAATATCCTCAGATGAAATCTGGAAAGAAGCTTTCTGAGAAACTGCTTAGTGTTCTGTTAATTCATCTCACAGAGTTACATCTGTATTTCGTGGATCTCTTTGCTAGCCTTATTTCTGTGGAATCTGAGAACAGATATTTCGGATCCCTTTGAAGACTATAGGGCCAAAGGAAATATCCTCCGATAACAAAGAGAAAGAAGCTTTCTGAGAAACTTCTTTGTGTTCTGTGAAATCATCTCACAGAGTTACAGCTTTCCCCTCAAGAAGCCTTTCGCTAAGACAGTTCTTGTGGAATTGGCAAAGTGATATTTGGAAGCCCATAGAGGGCTATGGTGAAAAAGGAAATATCCTCAGATGAAATCTGGAAAGAAGCTTTCTGAGAAACTGCTTAGTGTTCTGTTAATTCATCTCACAGAGTTACATCTGTATTTCGTGGATCTCTTTGCTAGCCTTATTTCTGTGGAATCTGAGAACAGATATTTCGGATCCCTTTGAAGACTATAGGGCCAAAGGAAATATCCTCCGATAACAAAGAGAAAGAAGCTTTCTGAGAAACTTCTTTGTGTTCTGTGAAATCATCTCACAGAGTTACAGCTTTCCCCTCAAGAAGCCTTTCGCTAAGACAGTTCTTGTGGAATTGGCAAAGTGATATTTGGAAGCCCATAGAGGGCTATGGTGAAAAAGGAAATATCCTCAGATGAAATCTGGAAAGAAGCTTTCTGAGAAACTGCTTAGTGTTCTGTTAATTCATCTCACAGAGTTACATCTGTATTTCGTGGATCTCTTTGCTAGCCTTATTTCTGTGGAATCTGAGAACAGATATTTCGGATCCCTTTGAAGACTATAGGGCCAAAGGAAATATCCTCCGATAACAAAGAGAAAGAAGCTTTCTGAGAAACTTCTTTGTGTTCTGTGAAATCATCTCACAGAGTTACAGCTTTCCCCTCAAGAAGCCTTTCGCTAAGACAGTTCTTGTGGAATTGGCAAAGTGATATTTGGAAGCCCATAGAGGGCTATGGTGAAAAAGGAAATATCCTCAGATGAAATCTGGAAAGAAGCTTTCTGAGAAACTGCTTAGTGTTCTGTTAATTCATCTCACAGAGTTACATCTGTATTTCGTGGATCTCTTTGCTAGCCTTATTTCTGTGGAATCTGAGAACAGATATTTCGGATCCCTTTTGAAGACTATAGGGCCAAAGGAAATATCCTCCGATAACAAAGAGAAAGAAGCTTTCTGAGAAACTTCTTTGTGTTCTGTGAAATCATCTCACAGAGTTACAGCTTTCCCCCCCTCAAGAAGCCTTTCGCTAAGACAGTTCTTGTGGAATTGGCAAAGTGATATTTGGAAGCCCATAGAGGGCTATGGTGAAAAAGGAAATATCCTCAGATGAAATCTGGAAAGAAGCTTTCTGAGAAACTGCTTAGTGTTCTGTTAATTCATCTCACAGAGTTACATCTGTATTTCGTGGATCTCTTTGCTAGCCTTATTTCTGTGGAATCTGAGAACAGATATTTCGGATCCCTTTGAAGACTATAGGGCCAAAGGAAATATCCTCCGATAACAAAGAGAAAGAAGCTTTCTGAGAAACTTCTTTGTGTTCTGTGAAATCATCTCACAGAGTTACAGCTTTCCCCCTCAAGAAGCCTTTCGCTAAGACAGTTCTTGTGGAAATTGGCAAAGTGATATTTGGAAGCCCATAGAGGGCTATGGTGAAAAAGGAAATATCCTCAGATGAAATCTGGAAAGAAGCTTTCTGAGAAACTGCTTAGTGTTCTGTTAATTCATCTCACAGAGTTACATCTGTATTTCGTGGATCTCTTTGCTAGCCTTATTTCTGTGGAATCTGAGAACAGATATTTCGGATCCCTTTGAAGACTATAGGGCCAAAGGAAATATCCTCCGATAACAAAGAGAAAGAAGCTTTCTGAGAAACTTCTTTGTGTTCTGTGAAATCATCTCACAGAGTTACAGCTTTCCCCTCAAGAAGCCTTTCGCTAAGACAGTTCTTGTGGAATTGGCAAAGTGATATTTGGAAGCCCATAGAGGGCTATGGTGAAAAAGGAAATATCCTCAGATGAAATCTGGAAAGAAGCTTTCTGAGAAACTGCTTAGTGTTCTGTTAATTCATCTCACAGAGTTACATCTGTATTTCGTGGATCTCTTTGCTAGCCTTATTTCTGTGGAATCTGAGAACAGATATTTCGGATCCCTTTGAAGACTATAGGGCCAAAGGAAATATCCTCCGATAACAAAGAGAAAGAAGCTTTCTGAGAAACTTCTTTGTGTTCTGTGAAATCATCTCACAGAGTTACAGCTTTCCCCTCAAGAAGCCTTTCGCTAAGACAGTTCTTGTGGAATTGGCAAAGTGATATTTGGAAGCCCATAGAGGGCTATGGTGAAAAAGGAAATATCCTCAGATGAAATCTGGAAAGAAGCTTTCTGAGAAACTGCTTAGTGTTCTGTTAATTCATCTCACAGAGTTACATCTGTATTTCGTGGATCTCTTTGCTAGCCTTATTTCTGTGGAATCTGAGAACAGATATTTCGGATCCCTTTGAAGACTATAGGGCCAAAGGAAATATCCTCCGATAACAAAGAGAAAGAAGCTTTCTGAGAAACTTCTTTGTGTTCTGTGAAATCATCTCACAGAGTTACAGCTTTCCCCTCAAGAGCCTTTCGCTAAGACAGTTCTTGTGGAATTGGCAAAGTGATATTTGGAAGCCCATAGAGGGCTATGGTGAAAAAGGAAATATCCTCAGATGAAATCTGGAAAGAAGCTTTCTGAGAAACTGCTTAGTGTTCTGTTAATTCATCTCACAGAGTTACATCTGTATTCGTGGATCTCTTTGCTAGCCTTATTTCTGTGGAATCTGAGAACAGATATTTCGGATCCCTTTGAAGACTATAGGGCCAAAGGAAATATCCTCCGATAACAAAGAGAAAGAAGCTTTCTGAGAAACTTCTTTGTGTTCTGTGAAATCATCTCACAGAGTTACAGCTTTCCCCTCAAGAAGCCTTTCGCTAAGACAGTTCTTGTGGAATTGGCAAAGTGATATTTGGAAGCCCATAGAGGGCTATGGTGAAAAAGGAAATATCCTCAGATGAAATCTGGAAAGAAGCTTTCTGAGAAACTGCTTAGTGTTCTGTTAATTCATCACAGAGTTACATCTGTATTTCGTGGTCTCTTTGCTAGCCTTATTTCTGTGGAATCTGAGAACAGATATTTCGGATCCCTTTGAAGACTATAGGGCCAAAGGAAATATCCTCCGATAACAAAGAGAAAGAAGCTTTCTGAGAAACTTCTTTGTGTTCTGTGAAATCATCTCACAGAGTTACAGCTTTCCCCTCAAGAAGCCTTTCGCTAAGACAGTTCTTGTGGAATTGGCAAAGTGATATTTGGAAGCCCATAGAGGGCTATGGTGAAAAAGGAAATATCCTCAGATGAAATCTGGAAAGAAGCTTTCTGAGAAACTGCTTAGTGTTCTGTTAATTCATCTCACAGAGTTACATCTGTATTTCGTGGATCTCTTTGCTAGCCTTATTTCTGTGGAATCTGAGAACAGATATTTCGGATCCCTTTGAAGACTATAGGGCCAAAGGAAATATCCTCCGATAACAAAGAGAAAGAAGCTTTCTGAGAAACTTCTTTGTGTTCTGTGAAATCATCTCACAGAGTTACAGCTTTCCCCTCAAGAAGCCTTTCGCTAAGACAGTTCTTGTGGAATTGGCAAAGTGATATTTGGAAGCCCATAGAGGGCTATGGTGAAAAAGGAAATATCCTCAGATGAAATCTGGAAAGAAGCTTTCTGAGAAACTGCTTAGTGTTCTGTTAATTCATCTCACAGAGTTACATCTGTATTTCGTGGATCTCTTTGCTAGCCTTATTTCTGTGGAATCTGAGAACAGATATTTCGGATCCCTTTGAAGACTATAGGGCCAAAGGAAATATCCTCCGATAACAAAGAGAAAGAAGCTTTCTGAGAAACTTCTTTGTGTTCTGTGAAATCATCTCACAGAGTTACAGCTTTCCCCTCAAGAAGCCTTTCGCTAAGACAGTTCTTGTGGAATTGGCAAAGTGATATTTGGAAGCCCATAGAGGGCTATGGTGAAAAAGGAAATATCCTCAGATGAAATCTGGAAAGAAGCTTTCTGAGAAACTGCTTAGTGTTCTGTTAATTTTCATCTCACAGAGTTACATCTGTATTTCGTGGATCTCTTTGCTAGCCTTATTTCTGTGGAATCTGAGAACAGATATTTCGGATCCCTTTGAAGACTATAGGGCCAAAGGAAATATCCTCCGATAACAAAGAGAAAGAAGCTTTCTGAGAAACTTCTTTGTGTTCTGTGAAATCATCTCACAGAGTTACAGCTTTCCCCTCAAGAAGCCTTTCGCTAAGACAGTTCTTGTGGAATTGGCAAAGTGATATTTGGAAGCCCATAGAGGGCTATGGTGAAAAAGGAAATATCCTCAGATGAAATCTGGAAAGAAGCTTTCTGAGAAACTGCTTAGTGTTCTGTTAATTCATCTCACAGAGTTACATCTGTATTTCGTGGATCTCTTTGCTAGCCTTATTTCTGTGGAATCTGAGAACAGATATTTCGGATCCCTTTGAAGACTATAGGGCCAAAGGAAATATCCTCCGATAACAAAGAGAAAGAAGCTTTCTGAGAAACTTTTCTTTGTGTTCTGTGAAATCATCTCACAGAGTTACAGCTTTCCCCTCAAGAAGCCTTTCGCTAAGACAGTTCTTGTGGAATTGGCAAAGTGATATTTGGAAGCCCATAGAGGGCTATGGTGAAAAAGGAAATATCCTCAGATGAAATCTGGAAAGAAGCTTTCTGAGAAACTGCTTAGTGTTCTGTTAATTCATCTCACAGAGTTACATCTGTATTTCGTGGATCTCTTTGCTAGCCTTATTTCTGTGGAATCTGAGAACAGATATTTCGGATCCCTTTGAAGACTATAGGGCCAAAGGAAATATCCTCCGATAACAAAGAGAAAGAAGCTTTCTGAGAAACTTCTTTGTGTTCTGTGAAATCATCTCACAGAGTTACAGCTTTCCCCTCAAGAAGCCTTTCGCTAAGACAGTTCTTGTGGAATTGGCAAAGTGATATTTGGAAGCCCATAGAGGGCTATGGTGAAAAAGGAAATATCCTCAGATGAAATCTGGAAAAAGAAATTTCTGAGAAACTGCTTAGTGTTCTGAGAAACTGCTTATTTCGTGTTTGTTGAATTCATCTCACAGAGTTACATCTGTATTTCGTGGATCTCTTTCCTAGCCTTATTTCTGTGGAATCTGAGAACAGATATTTCGGATCCCTTTGAAGACTATAGGGCCAAAGGAAATATCCTCCGATAACAAAGAGAAAGAAGCTTTCTGAGAAACTTCTTTGTGTTCTGTGAAATCATCTCACAGAGTTACAGCTTTCCCCCCAAGAAGCCTTTCGCTAAGACAGTTCTTGTGGAATTGGCAAAGTGATATTTGGAAGCCCATAGAGGGCTATGGGCCAAAAGGAAATATCCTCAGATGAAATCAAAGAGAAAGAAGCTTTCTGAGAAACTGCTTAGTGTTCTGTGTGAAATTCATCTCACAGAGTTACATCTGTATTTCGTGATCTCTTTGCTAGCCTTATTTCTGTGGAATCTGAGAAGATATTTCGGATCCCCATTGAGGGCTATGGGCCAAAGGAAATATCCTCCGATAACAAAGAGAAAGAAGCTTTCTGAGAAACTTTTTGTTCTGTGTGAAATCATCTCACAGAGTTACAGCTTTTTCCCCTCAAGAAGCCTTTCGCTAAGACTTATTTCTTGTGGAATTGGCAAAGTGATATTTTCGGAAGCCCATTTGAGAGGGCTATGGGAAAAAGGAAATATCCTCAGAACAAATCTGGAAAGAAGCTTTCTGAGAAACTGCTTAGTGTTCTGTGAAATCATCTCACAGAGTTACATCTGTATTTCGTGGATCCTTTGCTAAGCCTTATTTCTGTGGAATCTGAGAAAGTGATATTTCGGATCCCTTTGAAGACTATAGGGCCAAAGGAAATATCCTCCGATAAAAAGAGAAAGAAGCTTTCTGAGAAACTTCTTTGTGTTCTGTGAAATCATCTCACAGAGTTACAGCTTTCCCCTCAAGAAGCTTCGCTAAGACAGTTCTTGTGGAATTGGCAAAGTGATATTTGGAAGCCCATAGAGGGCTATGGTGAAAAAGGAAATATCCTCAGATGAAATCTGGAAAGAAGCTTTCTGAGAAACTGCTTAGTGTTCTGTTAATTCATCTCACAGAGTTACATCTGTATTTCGTGGATCTCTTTGCTAGCCTTATTTCTGTGGAATCTGAGAACAGATATTTCGGATCCCTTTGAAGACTATAGGGCCAAAGGAAATATCCTCCGATAACAAAGAGAAAGAAGCTTTCTGAGAAACTTCTTTGTGTTCTGTGAAATCATCTCACAGAGTTACAGCTTTCCCCTCAAGAAGCCTTTCGCTAAGACAGTTCTTGTGGAATTGGCAAAGTGATATTTGGAAGCCCATAGAGGGCTATGGTGAAAAAGGAAATATCCTCAGATGAAATCTGGAAAGAAGCTTTCTGAGAAACTGCTTAGTGTTCTGTTAATTCATCTCACAGAGTTACATCTGTATTTCGTGAATCTCTTTGCTAGCCTTATTTCTGTGGAATCTGAGAACAGATATTTCGGATCCCTTTGAAGACTATAGGGCCAAAGGAAATATCCTCCGATAACAAAGAGAAAGAAGCTTTCTGAGAAACTTCTTTGTGTTCTGTGAAATCATCTCACAGAGTTACAGCTTTCCCCTCAAGAAGCCTTTCGCTAAGACAGTTCTTGTGGAATTGGCAAAGTGATATTTGGAAGCCCATAGAGGGCTATGGTGAAAAAGGAAATATCCTCAGATGAAATCTGGAAAGAAGCTTTCTGAGAAACTGCTTAGTGTTCTGTTAATTCATCTCACAGAGTTACATCTGTATTTCGTGGATCTCTTTGCTAGCCTTATTTCTGTGGAATCTGAGAACAGATATTTCGGATCCCTTTGAACACTATAGGGCCAAAGGAAAAATCCTCCGATAACAAAGAGAAAGAAGCTTTCTGAGAAACTTCTTTGTGTTCTGTGAAATCATCTCAAAAATTACAGCTTTCCCCTCAAGAAGCCTTTGGCTAACACAGTTCTTGTGGAATTGGCAAAGTGATATTTGGAAGCCCATAGAGGGCTATGGTGAAAAAGGAAATATCCTCAGATGAAATCTGGAAAGAAGCTTTCTGAGAAACTGCTTAGTGTTCTGTTAATTCACTCACAGAGTTACATCTGTATTTCGTGGATCTCTTTGCTAGCCTTATTTCTGTGGAATCTGAGAACAGATATTTCGGATCCCTTTGAAGACTATAGGGCCAAAGGAAAAATACTCCGATAACAAAGAGAAAGAAGCTTTCTGAGAAACTTCTTTGTGTTCTGTGAAATCATCTCACAGAGTTACAGCTTTCCCCTCAAGAAGCCTTTCGCTAAGACAGTTCTTGTGGAATTGGCAAAGTGATATTTGGAAGCCCATAGAGGGCTATGGTGAAAAAGGAAATATCCTCAGATGAAATCTGGAAAGAAGCTTTCTGAGAAACTGCTTAGTGTTCTGTTAATTCATCTCACAGAGTTACATCTGTATTTCGTGGATCTCTTTGCTAGCCTTATTTCTGTGGAATCTGAGAACAGATATTTCGGATCCCTTTGAAGACTATAGGGCCAAAGGAAATATCCTCCGATAACAAAGAGAAAGAAGCTTTCTGAGAAACTTCTTTGTGTTCTGTGAAATCATCTCACAGAGTTACAGCTTTCCCCTCAAAGAAGCCTTTCGCTAAGACAGTTCTTGTGGAATTGGCAAAGTGATATTTGGAAGCCCATAGAGGGCTATGGTGAAAAAGGAAATATCCTCAGATGAAATCTGGAAAGAAGCTTTCTGAGAAACTGCTTAGTGTTCTGTTAATTCATCTCACAGAGTTACATCTGTATTTCGTGGATCTCTTTGCTAGCCTTATTTCTGTGGAATCTGAGAACAGATATTTCGGATCCCTTTGAAGACTATAGGGCCAAAGGAAATATCCTCCGATAACAAAGAGAAAGAAGCTTTCTGAGAAACTTCTTTGTGTTCTGTGAAATCATCTCACAGAGTTACAGCTTTCCCCTCAAGAAGCCTTTCGCTAAGACAGTTCTTGTGGAATTGGCAAAGTGATATTTGGAAGCCCATAGAGGGCTATGGTGAAAAAGGAAATATCCTCAGATGAAATCTGGAAAGAAGCTTTCTGAGAAACTGCTTAGTGTTCTGTTAATTCATCTCACAGAGTTACATCTGTATTTCGTGGATCTCTTTGCTAGCCTTATTTCTGTGGAATCTGAGAACAGATATTTCGGATCCCTTTGAAGACTATAGGGCCAAAGGAAATATCCTCCGATAACAAAGAGAAAGAAGCTTTCTGAGAAACTTCTTTGTGTTCTGTGAAATCATCTCACAGAGTTACAGCTTTCCCCTCAAGAAGCCTTTCGCTAAGACAGTTCTTGTGGAATTGGCAAAGTGATATTTGGAAGCCCATAGAGGGCTATGGTGAAAAAGGAAATATCCTCAGATGAAAATCTGGAAAGAAGCTTTCTGAGAAACTGCTTAGTGTTCTGTGACTTCCACTCACAGAGTTACATCTGTATTTCGTGGATCTCTTTGCTAGCCTTATTTCTGTGGAATCTGAGAACAGATATTTCGGATCCCTTTGAAGACTATAGGGCCAAAGGAAATATCCTCCGATAACAAAGAGAAAGAAGCTTTCTGAGAAACTTCTTTGTGTTCTGTGAAATCATCTCACAGAGTTACAGCTTTCCCCTCAAGAAGCCTTTCGCTAAGACAGTTCTTGTGGAATTGGCAAAGTGATATTTGGAAGCCCATAGAGGGCTATGGTGAAAAAGGAAATATCCTCAGATGAAATCTGGAAAGAAGCTTTCTGAGAAACTGCTTAGTGTTCTGTTAATTCATCTCACAGAGTTACATCTGTATTTCGTGGATCTCTTTGCTAGCCTTATTTCTGTGGAATCTGAGAACAGATATTTCGGATCCCTTTGAAGACTATAGGGCCAAAGGAAAATCCTCCGATAACAAAGAGAAAGAAGCTTTCTGAGAAACTTCTTTGTGTTCTGTGAAATCATCTCACAGAGTTACAGCTTTCCCCTCAAGAAGCCTTTCGCTAAGACAGTTCTTGTGGAATTGGCAAAGTGATATTTGGAAGCCCATAGAGGGCTATGGTGAAAAAAGGAAATATCCTCAGATGAAATCTGGAAAGAAGCTTTCTGAGAAACTGCTTAGTGTTCTGTGTGATTCATCTCACAGAGTTACATCTGTATTTCGTGGATCTCTTTGCTAGCCTTATTTCTGTGGAATCTGAGAACAGATATTTCGGATCCCTTTGAAGACTATAGGGCCAAAGGAAATATCCTCCGATAACAAAGAGAAAGAAGCTTTCTGAGAAACTTCTTTGTGTTCTGTGAAATCATCTCACAGAGTTACAGCTTTCCCCTCAAGAAGCCTTTCGCTAAGACAGTTCTTGTGGAATTGGCAAAGTGATATTTGGAAGCCCATAGGGCTATGGTGAAAAAGGAAATATCCTCAGATGAAATCTGGAAAGAAGCTTTCTGAGAAACTGCTTAGTGTTCTGTTAATTCATCTCACAGAGTTACATCTGTATTTCGTGGATCTCTTTGCTAGCCTTATTTCTGTGGAATCTGAGAACAGATATTTCGGATCCCTTTGCTATAGCCTTAGGAAATTCTTGTGGAAAGAAGCTTTCTGAGAAACTTCTTTGTGTTCTGTTTGGACAGCCCCTAGAAGGCTATGGTGAAAAAAGGAAATATCCTCTATGGTGAAAAAGAAAACAAATGAAATCTGAAAGAAGCTTTCTGAGAAACTGCTTTGTGTTCTGTGAAATCATCTCACAGAGTTACATCTGTATTTCGTGGATCTCTTTGCTAGCCTTATTTCTGTGGAATCTGAGAACAGATATTTCGGATCCCTTTGAAGACTATAGGGCCAAAGGAAATATCCTCCGATAACAAAGAGAAAGAAGCTTTCTGAGAAACTTCTTTGTGTTCTGTGAAATCATCTCACAGAGTTACAGCTTTCCCCTCAAGAAGCCTTTCGCTAAGACAGTTCTTGTGGAATTGGCAAAGTGATATTGGAAGCCCATAGAGGGCTATGGTGAAAAAGGAAATATCCTCAGATGAAATCTGGAAAGAAGCTTTCTGAGAAACTGCTTTGTGTTCTGTGAATCATCTCACAGAGTTACATCTGTATTTCGTGGATCTCTTTGCTAGCCTTATTTCTGTGGAAATCTGAGAACATATTTCGGATCCCTTTGAAGACTATAGGGCCAAAGGAAATATCCTCCGATAACAAAGAGAAAGAAGCTTTTCTGAGAAACTTCTTTGTGTTCTGTGAAATCATCTCACAGAGTTACAGCTTTCCCCTCAAGAAGCCTTTCGCTAAGACAGTTTTTGTGGAATTGGCAAAGTGATATTTGGAAGCCCCAGAGAGGGCTATGGTGAAAAAGGAAATATCCTCAGATGAAATAATTGGCAAAGTGATATTTGAAAGCCCATAGAGGGCTATGGTGAAAAAGAAAATATCCTCAGAGAAAAACTGGAACGAAGCTGTCCGGAGCTGCATGCCCCGGCCATGGCAAATAATAATTAATGATTAAACGCCCGAGCTCTATTCCTTTCCACCTTCTACCTCCTCCCTAGATTTGTTGTTTCTCTTTTGTATCAATACCTCATAATAGATGGCGCTCTTCCTGCTTCTTCTTCACTTGTTTTTCCCCCGCGGCTGCGAAAATTGTTACTTTGTAGCACAGTCACCATCCCGTGCCCGGGAAAATTACCAACTGACAGCACAGGTGCAACATGACGTTCGACCAGAGAAACCAATACCTACTTGGTCACGCCCTCTGCGATGAGATCATCTCCGCGTCTGGCCCAACCCCTTCCCCTCCAAGTGTATATAAGGCACTGCATTACCGGCATTAAATGAGACTTGATCAGAGCACTGTCTTGTCTCCATTTCTCGTGTCTCTTGTTCCCCAAATTCCCACCCCTTCCCTCCAGGGCCTGCTTCGACGATCCCGCGGGCCAGGATACGTGGCGCCCGAACAGGGACCTGGAAACGAGGGACTCCGAGAGGGAGAGGACGCCAAAGGACGGTCGACCGCTAACGAAGATAAAAGGAGTCAAATTCTTCCGATCACCGCGGGAACCTGCCGCGTCTGAATCGAAGGTAAGTGACGTGTCCGAAATGGGACAAGAATTAAGCCAACATAAAATATATGTAGGACAATTAAAAGAGGCTTTAAAGATACGAGGAGTAAAGGTTAAAGGTAATGATTTGTTTAAATTTTTTGATTTTGTAAAAGACACTTGCCCTTGGTTCCCACAGGAAGGAACTATTGATATTAAAAGATGGCGTAGAGTAGGGGATTGTCTTCAGGACTATTATAATACTTTTGGGCCGGAAAAAATTCCTGTAACCGCCTTCTCTTATTGGAACCTCATTAGAGATTTAATAGATAAGAAGAAGGAGGCTGATCCGCAAGTCATGGCTGCAGTCGCTCAGACAGAGCATATTTTAAAGGTTAGCTCCAGCCCTAACCTCGCAAAGCCTCCGCAAGATACGGAGGAGGATCTCATTTCCCTCGAAAGTGATCATGAGGAAATTAAGTCTCCTTCTGTAACAGATAAAGAAATGCCACACGAAAACAAACCAAAAAAATACCCAATTTTACAGATGCTTCAAAAAGAGGAGGAAATTAATAAGCCTAATCAATTGGATATAAATTGGGATGTTTTAGAGGAAGAGGCAGCTAAATATCACAACCCTGATTTGCCTCCCTTTACTTCATACCCACCCCCATATAATAAGACACATAATGAGGCTTCTGCGCCCATTGTTATGGCAGCAATAGATCCCAAAGAAGAATTAAAGCAAAAAATTGCTCAACTAGAAGAACAGATTAAACTTGAAGAGTTACATCAATCATTGATAATTAGGCTCCAAAAGCTCCAAACAGGAAATGAAAAAATACCCAACTCAGACGCTATGGAGGGTTCCTTGCGCCCACTTCAGCGGCCTGGACAACATGTTCCGAGAGGGGGGTTAGTTGCTAGCTGACATAGAGAAGACTCCTCCCCCAAAGACGTTTTTCCGGTCACTGAAACCATAGATGAACAGGGACAGGCTTGGAGGCATCATACTGGATTTGATTTTACTATTATAAAAGAGTTAAAGACTGCTGCCTCTCAGTATGGGGCTACTGCTCCATATACTCTTGCTATAGTGGAATATGTAGCTGAGAATTGGCTCACTCCTACAGACTGGAATACCATAGTCAGGGCAGTTCTTTCTGGGGGAGACCACTTAATTTGGAAGTCAGAGTTGTTTGAAAATTGTAGAGATACAGCTAAAAGAAATCAACAGGCAGGAAACGGTTGGGATTTTGATATGTTAACTGGTTCTGGTAATTATGCAGACACTCAGACTCAAATGCAATATGACCCTGGACTGTTCTCAAAAATCCAGGCTGCTGCTACAAAAGCCTGGAGAAAACTTCCCATTAAAGGAGATCCAGGGCTTCGCTCACAGCGGTTAAACAAGGACCCGATGAGCCATTTTCAGACTTTGTGCATAGGCTTATGACCACGGCAAGTAGAATCTTTGGAAATGCAGAAACGGGTGTAGATTATGTTAACAGTTAGCTTATGAAAATGCTAACCCCGCCTGCCAAGCGGCAATCAGACCTTATCGAAAGAAAACAGATTTAACAGGATACATTCGCCTTTGTTCAGATATTGGGCCCTCATATCAACAAGGCCTAGCAATGGCCGCCGCTTTTAGTGGCCAAACAGTAAAGAGATTTCCTCATTAACAAAGGTAAAGATAAAGGGGGATGTTTTAGATGCCGTAAAAGGGGACACTTTGCAAAAGATTGCTGTGAAAACCAAAATAAGAGTCCAGAAGCAAAAATCCCAGGCCTTTGCCCAAGGTGTAAAAGAGGAAGGCATGGGGCAAACGAATGTAAATCTAAAACTGACAGTCAAGGAAATCCTTTACCCCCCAGGCAGGGAAACGGGATGAGGGGCCAGCCTCAGGCCCCGAAACAAGCATATGGGGCAGTCAGCTTTGTTCCAGCCAGCAACAGCAATCCATTTCAAAACTTAGTAGAGCAACCCCAGGAAGTGCGGGATTGGACCTCAGTTCCACCTCCCACACAGTACTAACACCTGAAATGGGACCACAGACCTTAAATACCGGAATATATGGACCCTTACCACCTAACACTTTTGGGCTACTTTTAGGAAGAAGTAGTGTCACCATGAGAGGCTTACAAGTCCTCCCTGGAGTTATCGATAATGATTATGAAGGAGAAATTAAAATTATGGCCAGAGCTATTGATAGTATTATTACTGTCCCTCAAGGAGTTAGAATAGCTCAGATACTCCTGCTACCTTTGGTTAAAACAGATAATAATATCCAATACTCTAATAGAAATGTAAAAGGTTTCGGATCATCAGAGATATATTGGGTGCAACCAATTACAAATCAAAAACCCTCTCTAACCTTATGGTTAGACGGGAAGGCATTCACTGGACTAATAGACACAGGGGCTGATGTAACGATCATTAAACAGGGAGATTGGCCCTCTCATTGGTCTACCACAGAAACTTTAACTCACTTGAGAGGAATTGGACAAAGCAGTAATCCTAAACAAAGTTCTAAATACCTAACATGGACAGATAAAGAAAACAATTCAGGCCTCATTAAGCCATTTGTCATTCCTCACCTACCTGTTAACCTTTGGGGGCGAGATCTGCTCTCTCAAATGAAAATTATAATGTGTAGTCCAAATGATATAGTTACTGCACAAATGTTAACTCAAGGATACACCCCTGGTAAAGGTCTTGGAAAAGGAGAAAACGGTATCCCACAGCCTATACTGGTTTCAGGACAACTTGATCAAAAGGGGTTTGGAAATTTTTAGCTCAGGCCACTGACATACCTGCACCCCAAAGGTGCGCTGACTGACCCATTACTTGGAAGTCAGATGAGCCCGTTTGGGTTGATCAGTGGCCTTTACTCAATGATAAACTAAGTGCTGCCCAACAGTTAGTGCAGGAACAACTGATAGCAGGGCATATTGTGGAAAGTAATTCTCCTTGGAATACACCTATTTTTGTTATTAAAAAGAAGTCTGGTAAATGGAGACTCTTACAAGATTTAAGAGCAGTAAATATCACTATGATCCTTATGGGTGCCTTACAACCAGGATTGCCTTCACCAGTTGCGATTCCTCAAAAATATTTTAAAATCGTTATTGACCTTAAAGATTGCTTTTTTACAATTCCCCTTCACCCTGCTGACCAAAAAAGATTTGCCTTTAGTCTTCCATCCACAAATTTTAAACAACCAATGAAGCGTTATCAATGGAAAGTCTTACCTCAGGGTATGGCCAATAGTCCTACCTTGTGTCAAAAATATGTAGCTGCCGCTATAGAGCCAGTCAGAAAAACATGGGCACAGATGTATATTATACATTATATGGATGATATTTTAATAGCAGGAGAAATTGGCGAACAAGTCTTACAGTGTTTTGCCCAACTCAAACAAGAGTTAACAGCAGCCGGACTACAAATAGCCCCAGAAAAGGTACAATTACAAGATCCATACACCTATCTTGGTTTCCAAATTAATGGACCCAAAATCATTAATCAGAAGGCCGTTATACGTCGTGATCATTTAAAAACTTTAAATGATTTCCAAAAATTACTGGGAGACATAAATTGGCTTCGACCGTACTTAAAGCTCACCACAGGAGAGTTAAAACCTCTTTTCGATATATTAAAAGGAGACTCTAATCCAAAATCCCCCAGGTCCATTACTAAAGAAGCATTAATAGCACTCCAACAGGTAGAACATGCCATTGCAACACAATTTGTTACCAGCATTGATTATTCTCAGCCATTAATATTCATTATTTTTAACACAACAATAACCCCTACTGGCCTATTTTGGCAGAACAATCCCATTATGTGGGTACACCTGCCCTCCTCCCCTAAAAAGGTTTTGTTGCCTTATTATGATGCCATAGCTGATCTAATTATCTTGGGAAGAGAGAACAGTAGAAAATACTTTGGAATAGAACCCTCTACTATTATACAACCCTACACTCAATCACACATCCATTGGCTGTTACAAAATACGGAAGCCTGGCCAATTGCTTGCGCTTCTTACACTGGCGTGATTGACAACCATTACCCACCTAACAAACTTATTCAATTTTGCAAACTTCATGCGTTTGTATTTCCCCATATTACCAGTAAAGAACCTCTCAATGACGCATTACTAATTTTCACTGATGGATCTTCCACAGGACTTGCCGCTTACACTTACAATAATGTAGTCGTTAAATTCCAGACCACTTATACATCAGCTCAGCTGGTCGAATTGCAAGCTATAATTGCAGCACTATCAGCTTTTCCTTGTCAGCCACTTAACATTTATACAGACAGCGCCTACCTGGCTCATTCAATACCCCTCTTAGAGACCGTGTCTCAAATTAAACATATTTCAGACACAGCTAACCTATTTTTACAATGCCAACAACTTATTCAAAAAAGGACTACTCCCTTTTTTCTTGGGCATATTAGGGCACATTCAGGATTACCGGGACCTTTAACTCAAGGTAACGCAACAGCCGACACGGCAACAAAAACCATAGCCACAGTCACTACAGACAATTTGCAACAAGCGCAAAAAGCACATGCCTTACATCATTTAAACGCCCAAACCTTAAGGCTTATGTTTAAACTTACCAGAGAACAAGCTCGACAAATAGTTAAACAATGCGCCAACTGCATAACGCATTTACCTGTTCCCCATCTAGGAGTTAATCCCCGAGGACTCATTCCCAACGAAATTTGGCAAATGGACGTTACTCACCACTTAGAATTCGGTC
Organism: Macaca thibetana thibetana; assembly: GCF_024542745.1. Lineage (NCBI taxonomy): Eukaryota > Metazoa > Chordata > Mammalia > Primates > Cercopithecidae > Macaca > Macaca thibetana. Next base: position 12,120 of record NW_026088987.1, on the reverse strand, counting down.
AACTAAAATATATCCATGTATGCATAGACACCTATAGTGGATTCATCAGTGCAACTCTCCAAACAGGAGAGGCCACTAAACATGTCATAGCTCATTTATTACACTGCTTTTCTATTTTAGGAATACCCAAACAAATCAAAACAGATAATGGCCCCGGTTATATATCCAAAACCTTCTTACAATTTTGTAATACCCTACAAATTAAACATACCACAGGCATTCCCTATAATCCCCAAGGACAAGGAATAGTAGAAAGAGCTCATCTGTCATTAAAAACTATTATCACAAAATTAAAAGGGGGGAGCTGGTACCCCGTGAAGGGTGCCCCCAGAAACATACTCAATCATGCCCTGTTTATCCTTAATTTTTTAAATTTGGACAGTCATGGAAAATCGGCTGCCGATCGTTTCTGGCATCCTGAATCTCAAAAACAGTTTGCAATGGTAAAATGGAAAGATCCACTTGATAATTCATGGCATGGCCCCGATCCAGTTTTAATTTGGGGAAGAGGCTCAGTATGCATCTTCTCACAAAAAAATGATGCAGCCAGATGGCTGCCTGAAAGATTGGTAAGACAAATAAATCATAACCATTGTCAGTCCAGGGAAGATAAATCTCCCTGAGAAGTTCTTTCCTTCTTGTTTTTCAGAAAATGAAGCCTAACATGAGATTCCTTTGGGGAATAATCACTCTATATAGCATAGTGGCAGTCTATGCAGGTTTTGGTGACCCTCGTAAAGCAAGAGAATTATTACGAAAACAATACGGCCAGCCTTGTGATTGCAGAGGGGGACAAGTATCTGAACCTCCGTCAGACAGAATCACCCAGGTGACTTGCGTGGGCAAGACAGCTTACCTAATGCCAAACCAGTTATGGAAATGTAAGTCTACCCCAAGAGATACCTCACCTAGCGGGCCGCTCCTAGAATGCCCTTGTAGCTCTTTCCAATCTTCTGTACATAGTTCCTGTTATACCTCCTATCAACAATGCAAACCAGGCAATAGAACATATTATACGGCCACGTTACTAAAACCACAAACTGGAGGCATTAATGACGTACAAGTATTAGGATCCACTAATAAACTTGTACAATCGCCTTGTAACGGCCAAAAAGGAAAACCTGTTTGTTGGAGCACTACCGCCCCCATTCACATTTCTGATGGAGGAGGCCCATTAGATACTGCAAGAATTAAAACCGTCCAGAAAAAATTAGAAGAAATTCATAAAGCTCTATATCCGGAACTTCAATATCACCCCTTAGCCTTGCCTGAGCTTAGAGATAATTTTAGGCTCGATGCCCAAACCTTTGATATCCTCAACGCTACTTACAATTTACTTCAAATGTCCAATACAAGCCTGGCCCACGATTGTTGGCTTTGTCTTAAAATAGGCCCCCCTATTTCTCTAGCTATACCTAACCTTTTATTGTCCTATGCCAATTACTCAAATGAATCCTTAGTAAATAATTCCTGTCCTATTATCCCCCCCTCTTAGTTCAACCAATGACGTTTTCTAATTCCACTTGCCTCTTTTCACCATCATATAATAACACTAAAGAAATTGATTTAGGCTATGTTGTGTTTGGCAACTGTACTTCCATAATCAATGCCACCAACCCTTTGTGTGCTGTAAATGGCTCGGCTTTCGTTTGTGGAAACAACATGGCATATACTTATACTACCTACAGGGCTTTGTGTTCTGGCCACTCTTCTTCCCGACATTGATATCATCCCTGGAGATGAACCTATCCCCATCCCCGCTATTGAACATTTTATTTATAGACCAAAACGAGCCATACAATTTATTCCCTTGTTGGCAGGACTGGGAATCACCACTGCTTTTACTACAGGAGCCACAGGCCTAGGAGTCTCACTAACCCAATATACCAAATTATCCAATCAATTAATTTCAGATGTACAGACCTTATCCAGTACTATACAAGATTTACAAGATCAAGTAGATTCATTAGCAGAAGTAGTTCTCCAGAATAGAAGAGGTGTAGATTTGTTAACGGCAGAACAGGGAGGGATCTGTTTGGCTTTACAGGAAAAGTGCTGTTTTTACACCAACAAATCCGGAATCAGTCAGAGATAAGATAAAAACGTTACAAGAAGAACTAGAAAAGCGCAGAAAAGGCCTGGCCGCCAATCCCTTGTGGACTGGACTCGATGGACTTCTCCCCTATCTCCTGCCATTTCTTGGTCCTTTACTTACTCTTCTACTCTTCCTCACTCTCGGGACTATAATCCTTAATAAGCTTATGACATTTGTCAGACAACAAATCGAGGCCTTCCAGGCCAAACCTATACAGGTCCATTATCATCGCCTTGAGATGACTGAAAATGGTGAGTCTTCTTTACCTTAATAAGACCACCTCCCCTGTGTGCTGAACTGGACAGTCAATGACGGGTAAGAGGACACTATCCCCATCGGAGCCTAAGACAGGAGGGCTGCCCTTGCTGCTGCCTTATCCCATGACGGGCCTAGAAGATGGGGATGAGTTGACCCAACCTAAGACAGACGCAGTTCCCGAGGGGTTATTTCTTATCATAAAATAATAAAAAGGGGGACCTGTCCGGAGCTGCACTCCCCGGCCATGGCAAATAATAATTAATGATTAAACGCCCGAGCTCTATTCCTTTCCACCTTCTACCTCCTCCCTAGATTTGTTGTTTCTCTTTTGTATCAATACCTCATAATAGATGGCGCTCTTCCTGTTTCTTCTTCACTTGTTTTTCCCCCGCGGCCGCGAAAATTGTTACTTTGTAGAACAGGCACCATCCCGTGCCCGGGAAAATTACCAACTGACAGCGCAGGTGCAACATGACGTTCCACCAGAGAAACCAATACCTACTTGATCACGCCCTCTGCGATGAGATCATCTCCGCCTCTGGCCCAACCCCTTCCCCTCCAAGTGTATATAAGGCACTGCATTACCGGCATTAAACGAGACTTGATCAGAGCACTGTCTTGTCTCCATTTCTCGTGTCTCTTGTTCCCCAAATTCCCACCCCCTCCTCCAGGGCCTGCGCTAAGACAGTTCTTGTGGAATTGGCAAAGTGATATTTGGAAGCCCATAGAGGGCTATGGTGAAAAAAAGAAATTGTGACTTCCACTCACAGAGTTACATCTGTATTTCGTGGATCTCTTTGCTAGCCTTATTTCTGTGGAATCTGAGAACAGATATTTCGGATCCCTTTGAAGACTATAGGGCCAAAGGAAATATCCTCCGATAACAAAGAGAAAGAAGCTTTCTGAGAAACTTCTTTGTGTTCTGTGAAATCATCTCACAGAGTTACAGCTTTCCCCTCAAGAAGCCTTTCGCTAAGACAGTTCTTGTGGAATTGGCAAAGTGATATTTGGAAGCCCATAGAGGGCTATGGTGAAAAAGGAAATATCCTCAGATGAAATCTGGAAAGAAGCTTTCTGAGAAACTGCTTAGTGTTCTGTGTTAATTCATCTCACAGAGTTACATCTGTATTTCGTGGATCTCTTTGCTAGCCTTATTTCTGTGGAATCTGAGAACAGATATTTCGGATCCCTTTGAAGACTATAAAGTGATATTTGGAAGCCCATAGAGGGCTATGGTGAAAAAGGAAATATCCTCAGATGAAATCTGGAAAGAAGCTTTCTGAGAAACTGCTTAGTGTTCTGTTAATTCATCTCACAGAGTTACATCTGTATTTCGTGGATCTCTTTGCTAGCCTTATTTCTGTGGAATCTGAGAACAGAACAGATATTTCGGATCCCTTTGAAGACTATAGGGCCAAAGGAAATATCCTCCGATAACAAAGAGAAAGAAGCTTTCTGAGAAACTTCTTTGAAAACTCTTTGTGTTCTGTGAAATCATCTCACAGAGTTACAGCTTTCCCCTCAAGAAGCCTTTCGCTTTCGCTAAGACAGTTCTTGTGGAATTGGCAAAGTGATATTTGGAAGCCCATAGAGGGCTATGGTGAAAAAGGAAATATCCTCAGATGAAATCTGGAAAGAAGCTTTCTGAGAAAACTGCTTAGTGTTCTGTTAATTCATCTCTCACAGAGTTACATCTGTATTTCGTGGATCTCTTTGCTAGCCTTATTTCTGTGGAATCTGAGAACAGATATTTCGGATCCCTTTGAAGACTATAGGGCCAAAGGAAATATCCTCCGATAACAAAGAGAAAGAAGCTTTTTGAGAAACTTCTTTGTGTTCTGTGAAATCATCTCACAGAGTTACAGCTTTCCCCTCAAGAAGCCTTTCGCTAAGACAGTTCTTGTGGAATTGGCAAAGTGATATTTGGAAGCCCATAGAGGGCTATGGTGAAAAAGGAAATATCCTCAGATGAAATCTGGAAAGAAGCTTTCTGAGAAACTGCTTAGTGTTCTGTTAATTCATCTCACAGAGTTATCTGTATTTCGTGGATCTCTTTGCTAGCCTTATTTCTGTGGAATCTGAGAACAGATATTTCGGATCCCTTTGAAGACTATAGGGCCAAAGGAAATATCCTCCGATAACAAAGAGAAAGAAGCTTTCTGAGAAACTTCTTTGTGTTCTGTGAAATCATCTCACAGAGTTACAGCTTTCCCCTCAAGAAGCCTTTCGCTAAGACAGTTCTTGTGGAATTGGCAAAGTGATATTTGGAAGCCCATAGAGGGCTATGGTGAAAAAGGAAATATCCTCAGATGAAATCTGGAAAAGAAGCTTTCTGAGAAACTGCTTAGTGTTCTGTTAATTCATCTCACAGAGTTACATCTGTATTTCGTGGATCTCTTTGCTAGCCTTATTTCTGTGGAATCTGAGAACAGATATATTTCGGATCCCTTTGAAGACTATAGGGCCAAAGGAAATATCCTCCGATAACAAAGAGAAAGAAGCTTTCTGAGAAACTTCTTTGTGTTCTGTTCAAAATCATCTCACAGAGTTACAGCTTTCCCCTCAAGAAGCCTTTCGCTAAGACAGTTCTTGTGGAATTGGCAAAGTGATATTTGGAAGCCCAGAGAGGGCTATGGTGAAAAAGGAAATATCCTCAGATGAAATCTGGAAAAGCTTTTTCTGAGAAACTGCTTAGTGTTCTGTTAATTCATCTCACAGAGTTACATCTGTATTTCGTGGATCTCTTTGCTAGCCTTATTTCTGTGGAATCTGAGAACAGATATTTCGGATCCCTTTGAAGACTATAGGGCCAAAGGAAATATCCTCCGATAACAAAGAGAAAGAAGCTTTCTGAGAAACTTCTTTGTGTTCTGTGAAATCATCTCACAGAGTTACAGCTTTCCCCTCAAGAAGCCTTTCGCTAAGACAGTTCTTGTGGAATTGGCAAAGTGATATTTGGAAGCCCATAGAGGGCTATGGTGAAAAAGGAAATATCCTCAGATGAAATCTGGAAAGAAGCTTTCTGAGAAACTGCTTAGTGTTCTGTTAATTCATTCATCTCACAGAGTTACATCTGTATTTCGTGGATCTCTTTGCTAGCCTTATTTCTGTGGAATCTGAGAACAGATATTTCGGATCCCTTTGAAGACTATAGGGCCAAAGGAAATATCCTCCGATAACAAAGAGAAAGAAGCTTTTTCTGAGAAACTTCTTTGTGTTCTGTGAAATCATCTCACAGAGTTACAGCAGCTTTCCCCTCAAGAAGCCTTTCGCTAAGACAGTTTCTTGTGGAATTGGCAAAGTGATATTTGGAAGCCCATAGAGGGCTATGGTGAAAAAGGAAATATCCTCAGATGAAAAATCTGGAAAGAAGCTTTCTGAGAAACTGCTTAGTGTTCTGTTAATTCATCTCACAGAGTTACATCTGTATTTCGTGGATCTCTTTGCTAGCCTTATTTCTGTGGAATCTGAGAACAGATATTTCGGATCCCTTTGAAGACTATAGGGCCAAAGGAAATATCCTCCGATAACAAAGAGAAAGAAGCTTTCTGAGAAACTTCTTTGTGTTCTGTGAAATCATCTCACAGAGTTACAGCTTTCCCCTCCAGAAGCCTTTCGCTAAGACAGTTCTTGTGGAATTGGCAAAGTGATATTTGGAAGACCCATAGAGGGCTATGGTGAAAAAGGAAATATCCTCAGATGAAATCTGGAAAGAAGCTTTCTGAGAAAAACTGCTGCTTAGTGTTCTGTTAATTCATCTCACAGAGTTACACATCTGTATTTCGTGGATCTCTTTGCTAGCCTTATTTCTGTGGAATCTGAGAACAGATATTTCGGATCCCTTTGAAGACTATAGGGCCAAAGGAAATATCCTCCGATAACAAAGAGAGAAAAAAGAAGAATTCTGAGAAAGAAACTTCTTTGTGTTCTGTGAAATCATCTCACAGAGTTACAGCTTTCCCCTCAAGAAGCCTTTCGCTAAGACAGTTTTCTTGTGGAATTGGCAAAGTGATATTTGGAAGCCCATAGAGGGCTATGGTGAAAAAGGAAATATCCTCAGATGAAATCTGGAAAGAAGCTTTCTGAGAAACTGCTTAGTGTTCTGTTAATTCATCTCACAGAGTTACATCTGTATTTCGTGATCTCTTTCTTTTTGCTAGCCTTATTTCTGTGGAATCTGAGAACAGATATTTTTCGGATCCCTTTGAAGACTATAGGGCCAAAGGAAATATCCTCCGATAACAAAGAGAAAAAAGAGAAGAAAAGAAGAAGCTTTCTGAGAAACTTCTTTGTGTTCTGTGAAATCATCTCAGAGTTACAGCTTTCCCCTCAAGAAGCCTTTCGCTAAGACAGTTCTTGTGGAATTGGCAAAGTGATATTTGGAAGCCCATAGAGGGCATAGAGGGCTATGGTGAAAAAAAGGAAATATCCTCAGATGAAATCTGGAAAGAAGCTTTCTGAGAAACTGCTTAGTGTTCTGTTAATTCATCTCACAGAGTTACATCTGTATTTCGTGGATCTCTTTGCTAGCCTTATTTCTGTGGATCTGAGCCTTATTTCTGTGAATTTCGATATTTCGGATCCCTTTGAAGACTATAGGGCCAAAGGAAATATCCTCCGATAACAAAGAGAAAGAAGCTTTCTGAGAAACTTCTTTGTGTTCTGTGAAATCATCTCACAGAGTTACAGCTTTCCCCTCAAGAAGCCTTTCGCTAAGACAGTTCTTGTGGAATTGGCAAAGTGATATTTGGAAGCCCATAGAGGGCTATGGTGAAAAAGGAAATATCCTCAGATGAAATCTGGAAAGAAGCTTTCTGAGAAAACTGCTTAGTGTTCTGTTAATTCATCTCACAGAGTTACATCTGTATTTCGTGGATCTCTTTGCTAGCCTTATTTCTGTGGAATCTGAGAACAGATATTTCGGATCCCTTTGAAGACTATAGGGCCAAAGGAAGACTATAGGGCCAAAGGAAATATCCTCCGATAACAAAGAGAAAGAAGCTTTCTGAGAAACTTCTTTGTGTTCTGTGAAATCATCTCACAGAGTTACAGCTTTCCCTCGAAGAAGCCTTTCGCTAAGACAGTTCTTGTGGAATTGGCAAAGTGAATTTGGAAGCCCATAGAGGGCTATGGTGAAAAAGGAAATATCCTCAGATGAAATCTGGAAAGAAGCTTTCTGAGAAACTGCTTAGTGTTCTGTTAATTCATCTCACAGAGTTACATCTGTATTTCGTGGATCTCTTTGCTAGCCTTATTTCTGTGGAATCTGAGAACAGATATTTCGGATCCCTTTGAAGACTATAGGGCCAAAGGAAATATCCTCCGATAACAAAGAGAAAGAAAGCTTTCTGAGAAACTTCTTTGTTTGTGTTCTGTGAAATCATCTCACAGAGTTACAGCTTTCCCCTCAAGAAGCCTTTTCGCTAAGACAGTTCTTGTGGAATTGGCAAAGTGATATTTGGAAGCCCATAGAGGGGAAGCCCAGAGGGCTATGGTGAAAAAGGAAATATCCTCAGATGAAATCTGGAAAGAAGCTTTCTGAGAAACTGCTTAGTGTTCTGTTAATTCATCTCACAGAGTTACATCTGTATTTCGTGGATCTCTTTGCTAGCCTTATTTCTGTGGAATCTGAGAACAGATATTTCGGATCCCTTTGAAGACTATAGGGCCAAAGGAAATATCCTCCGATAACAAAGAGAAAGAAGCTTTCTGAGAAAACTTCTTTGTGTTCTGTGAAATCATCTCACAGAGTTACAGCTTTCCCCTCAAGAAGCCTTTCGCTAAGACAGTTCTTGTGGAATTGGCAAAGTGATATTTGGAAGCCCAGAGGGCTATGGTGAAAAAGGAAATATCCTCAAATCTGGATGAAATCTGAGGAAAAAAATCTCAAGCTTTCTGAGAAAAAAACTGCTTAGTGTTTTCTGTTTTCTTCATCTCACAGAGTTTACATCTGTATTTCGTGGATCTCTTTTTTCTAGCTTTTTCTGTTTTTCTGTGAATCTGAGAACAGATATTTCGGATCCCTTTGAGACTATAGGGCCAAAGGAAAATCCTCCGATAACAAAGAGAAAGAAAGAAGCTTTCTGAGAAACTTCTTTGTGTTCTGTGAAATCATCTCACAGAGTTACAGCTTTCCCCTCAAGAAGCCTTTCGCTAAGACAGTTCTTGTGGAATTGGCAAAGTGATATTTGGAAGCCCATAGAGGGCTATGGTGAAAAAGGAAATATCCTCTCAGATGAAAATCTGAAAGAAGCTTTCTGAGAAACTGCTTAGTGTTCTGTTAAATCATCTCAGAGAGTTACTCTGTATTTCGTGGATCTCTTTGCTAGCCTTTTTCTGTGGAATCTGAAATGATATTTTGATCCCTTTGAAGAGGGCTATAGGGCCAAAGGAAATATCTCCGATAAAAAAGAGAAAGAAGCTTTCTGAGAAACTTCTTTGTGTTCTGTGAAAATTCATCTCACAGAGTTACATCTGTATTTCGTGGATCTCTTTTTGCTAGCCTTATTTCTGTGGAATCTGAGAAAAGATATTTCGGATCCCTTTGAAGACTATAGGGCCAAAGGAAATATCCTCCGATAAAAAAGAGAAAGAAGCTTTCTGAGAAAACTTCTTTGTGTTCTGTGAAATCATCTCACAGAGTTACAGCTTTCCCAAAAGCCTTTCGCTAAGACTAGTTCTGTGGAATTGGCAAAGTGATATTTGGAAGCCCAGAGGGCTATGGTGAAAAAGGAAATATCCTCCGATGAAATCTGGAAAGAAGAAGCTTTCTGAGAAAACTGCTTTGTGTTCTGTGAAAATCTCACAGAGTTACAGCTTTATTTCAAGTGATCTCTTTCGCTAGCCTTTTTTTGGAATTGGAAAGTGATATTTGGATCCCTTTGAGAGACTATAGGGAAAAAGGAAATATCCTCAGATGAAAAGAAAAGAAGCTTTCTGAGAAACTTCTTTGTGTTCTGTGAAATCATCTCACAGAGTTACAGCTTTCTCAAGAAGCTCTTTTGCTAGCTTATTTCTGTGGAATCTGAGAAAGATTTTCGGATCCCTTTGAACTATAGGGCCAAAGGAAATATCCTCCCCGATAACAAAGAGAAAAGAAGCTTTCTGAGAAAAACTTCTTTGTGTTCTGTGAAATCATCTCAAGAGTTACAGCTTTCCCCTCAAGAAAGAAGCCTTTCGCTAAGACAGTTCTTGTGGAATTGGCAAAGTGATATTTGGAAGCCCATAGAGGGCTATGGTGAAAAAGGAAATATCCTCAGATGAAAAAATGGAAAGAAGCTTTTGAAAGAAATGCTTTGTTGAAAACTGTTGTTAATTCATCTCACAGAGTTACATCTGTATTTCGTGGATCTCTTTGCTAGCCTTATTTCTGTGGAATCTGAGAACAGATATTTCGGATCCCTTTGAAGACTATAGGGCCAAAGGAAATATCCTCCGATAACAAAGAGAAAGAAGCTTTCTGAGAAAACTTTGTGTTTCTGTGAAATCATCTCACAGAGTTACAGCTTTCCCCTCAAGAAGCCTTTCGCTAAGACAGTTTCTTGTGGAATTGGCAAAGTGATATTTGGAAGCCCAGAGGGCTATGGTGAAAAAGGAAATATCCTCAGATGAAATCTGGAAAGAAGCTTTCTGAGAAACTGCTTAGTGTTCTGTTAATTCATCTCACAGAGTTACATCTGTATTTCGTGGATCTCTTTGCTAGCCTTATTTCTGTGGAATCTGAGAAAGATATTTTCGGATCCCTTTGAAGACTATAGGGCCAAAGGAAATATCCTCCGATAACAAAGAGAAAGAAGCTTTTGAGAAAAACTTCTTTGTGTTCTGTGAAATCATCTCACAGAGTTACAGCTTTCCCCTCAAGAAGCCTTTCGCTAAGACAGTTCTTGTGGAATTGGCAAAGTGATATTTGGAAGCCCATAGAGGGCTATGAAGAAGGAAAATAGAGAGATGAAGAAAAAGGAAATATCTCAGATGAAATCTGGAAAGAAGCTTTCTGAGAAAAAAATGCTTAGTGTTCTGTTAATTCATCTCACTCACAGAGTTACATCTGTATTTCGTGGATCTCTTTGCTAGCCTTATTTCTGTGGAATCTGAGAACAGATATTTCGGATCCCTTTTGAAGACTATAGGGCCAAAGGAAATATCCTCCGATAACAAAGAGAAAGAAGCTTTCTGAGAAACTTTGTGTGTGTGAAATCTCACAGAGAGTTACAGCTTTCCCCTCAAGAAGCCTTTCGCTAAGACAGTTTTTGTGGAATTGGCAAAGTGATATTTGGAAGCCCATAGAGGGCTATGGTGAAAAAAAAAATATCCTCAGATGAAATCTGGAAAGAAGCTTTCTGAGAAACTTAGTGTTCTGTTAATTCATCTCACAGAGTTACATCTGTATTTCGTGGATCTCTTTGCTAGCCTTATTTCTGTGGAATCTGAGAACAGATATTTTCGGATCCCTTTGAAGACTATAGGGCCAAAGGAAATATCCTCCGATCAAAAGAAAGAAAGCTTTCTGAGAAACTTCTTTGTGTTCTGTGAAATCATCTCACAGAGTTACAGCTTTCCCCTCAAAAGAAGCTTTCTATTTGAAAGGAAAAATCCTTCTGAAAGAAGCTTTCTGAGAAACCTTTCGTTCTGTGAAATCATCTCACAGTTTACAGCTTTGGAATTTCGCTAAGACAGTTATTTGGAATTGGCAAGTGATATTTGGAAGCCCATAGAGAGGGCTATGGGAAAAAGGAAATATCCTCCTCAGATGAAATCTGGAAAAGAAGCTTTCTGAGAAACTGCTTAGTGTTCTGTGAATTCATCTCACAGAGTTACATCTGTTTTTTCGTGATCTTTTGCTAGCCTTATTTCTGTGGAATCTGAGAACAGATATTTCGGATCCCTTTTGAAGACTATAGGGCCAAAGGAAATATCCTCCGATAACAAAAAAAAGAAGCTTTCTGAGAAACTTTTTTTGTTTCTGTGAAATCATCTCACAGAGTTACAGCTTTCCCCTCAAGAAGCTTTCGCTAAGACAGTTCTTGTGGAATTGGCAAAGTGATATTTGGAAGCCCATAGAGGGCTATGGTGAAAAAAGGAAATATCCTCAGATGAAATCTGGAAAGAAGCTTTTGAGAAAACTGCTTAGTGTTCTGTTAATTCATCTCACAGAGTTACATCTGTATTTCGTGGATCTCTTTGCTAGCCTTATTTCTGTGGAATCTGAGAACAGATATTTCGGATCCCTTTGAAGACTATAGGGCCAAAGGAAATAATCTCCGATAACAAAGAGAAAGAAGCTTTCTGAGAAACTTCTTTGTGTTCTGTGAAATCATCTCACAGAGTTACAGCTTTCCCCTCAAGAAGCCTTTCGCTAAGACAGTTCTTGTGGAATTGGCAAAGTGATATTTGGAAGCCCATAGAGGGCTATGGTGAAAAAGGAAATATCCTCAGATGAAATCTGGAAAGAAGCTTTCTGAGAAACTGTTTAGTGTTCTGTTAATTCATCTCACAGAGTTACATCTGTATTTCGTGGATCTCTTTGCTAGCCTTATTTTGTGGAATCTGAGAACAGATATTTCGGATCCCTTTGAAGACTATAGGGCCAAAGGAAATATCCTCCGATAACAAAGAGAAAGAAGCTTTCTGAGAAACTTCTTTGTGTTCTGTGAAATCATCTCACAGAGTTACAGCTTTCCCCTCAAGAAGCCTTTCGCTAAGACAGTTCTTGTGGAATTGGCAAAGTGATATTTGGAAGCCCATAGAGGGCTATGGTGAAAAAGGAA
>NW_026088986.1:0-4671 GCF_024542745.1 Macaca thibetana thibetana | reverse complement strand
CGGATCCCTTTGAAGACTATAGGGCCAAAGGAAATATCCTCCGATAACAAAGAGAAAGAAGCTTTCTGAGAAACTTCTTTTTGTGTTCTGTGAAATCATCTCACAGAGTTACAGCTTTCCCCTCAAGAAGCCTTTCGCTAAGACAGTTCTTGTGGAATTGGCAAAGTGATATTTGGAAGCCCATAGAGGGCTATGGTGAAAAAGGAAATATCCTCATGAAATCTGGAAAGAAGCTTTCTGAGAAACTGCTTAGTGTTCTGTTAATTCATCTCACAGAGTTACATCTGTATTTCGTGGATCTCTTTGCTAGCCTTATTTCTGTGGAATCTGAGAACAGATATTTCGGATCCCTTTGAAGACTATAGGGCCAAAGGAAATATCCTCCGATAACAAAGAGAAAGAAGCTTTCTGAGAAAATCTTCTTTGTGTTCTTTGTGAAATCATCTCACAGAGTTACAGCTTTCCCCTCAAGAAGCCTTTCGCTAAGACAGTTCTTGTGGAATTGGCAAAGTGATTTGGAAGCCCATAGAGGGCTATGGTGAAAAAGGAAATATCCTCAGATGAAATCTGGAAAGAAGCTTTCTGAGAAACTGCTTAGTGTTCTGTTAATTCATCTCACAGAGTTACATCTGTATTTCGTGGATCTCTTTGCTAGCCTTATTTCTGTGGAATCTGAGAACAGATATTTCGGATCCCTTTGAAGACTATAGGGCCAAAGGAAATATCCTCCGATAAACAAAGAGAAAGAAGCTTTCTGAGAAACTTCTTTTTTGTTTCTGTGAAATCATCTCACAGAGTTACAGCTTTCCCCTCAAGAAGCCTTTCGCTAAGACAGTTCTTGTGGAATTGGCAAAGTGATATTTGGAAGCCCATAGAGGGCTATGGTGAAAAAGGAAATATCCTCAGATGAAATCTGGAAAGAAGCTTTCTGAGAAACTGCTTAGTGTTCTGTTAATTCATCTCACAGAGTTACATCAGTATTTCGTGGATCTCTTTGCTAGCCTTATTTCTGTGGAATCTGAGAACAGATATTTCGGATCCCTTTGAAGACTATAGGGCCAAAGGAAATATCCTCCGATAACAAAGAGAAAGAAGCTTTCTGAGAAACTTCTTTGTGTTCTGTGAAATCATCTCACAGAGTTACAGCTTTCCCCTCAAGAAGCCTTTCGCTAAGACAGTTCTTGTGGAATTGGCAAAGTGATATTTGGAAGCCCATAGAGGGCTATGGTGAAAAAAGGAAATATCCTCAGATGAAATCTGGAAAGAAGCTTTCTGAGAAACTGCTTAGTGTTCTGTTAATTCATCTCACACATCTGTTTTCATCTGTTTGCTAGCCTTATTTCGTGGATCTCTCTTGCTAGCCTTATTTCTGTTTGGAATCTGAGAACAGATCTCCGTGAGATTTCTTTGTTTCTGGATCCACAGAGTTTGAAGAGATTTAGATATAGGGCCAAAGGAAATATCCTCCGATACAAAGAGAAAAAGAAAAATCTCACAGAAGTTTTCTTTCTGAGAAAATTCTTTGTGTTTTCTGTGAAATCATCTCACAGAGTTACAGCTTTCCCTCAAGAAGCCTTTCGCTAAGACAGTTCTTGTGGAATTGGCAAAGTGATATTTGGAAGCCCATAGAGGGCTATGGTGAAAAAGGAAATATCCTCAGATGAAATCTGGAAAGAAGCTTTCTGAGAAACTGCTTAGTGTTTGTTAATTCATCTCACAGAGTTACATCTGTATTTCGTGGATCTCTTTGCTAGCCTTATTTCTGTGGAATCTGAGAACAGATATTTCGGATCCCTTTGAAGACTATAGGGCCAAAGGAAATATCCTCCGATAACAAAAGAAAAGAAGCTTTCTGAGAAAACTTTGTGTTCTGTGAAATCATCTCACAGAGTTACAGCTTTCCCCTCAGAAGCCTTTCGCTAAGACAGTTCTTGTTTGGCAAAGTGAATTTGGAAGCCATGATGAAGGAATTGGCAAAGTGATATTTGGAAGCCCATAGAGGGCTGAAAAAAAGGAAATATCCTCAGATGAAATCTGGAAAGAAGCTTTCTGAGAAACTGCTTAGTGTTCTGTTAATTCATCTCACAGAGTTACATCTGTATTTCGTGGATCTCTTTGCTAGCCTTATTTCTGTGGAATCTGAGAACAGATATTTCGGATCCCTTTGAAGACTATAGGGCCAAAGGAAATATCCTCCGATAACAAAGAGAAAGAAGCTTTCTGAGAAACTTCTTTGTGTTCTGTGAAATCATCTCACAGAGTTACAGCTTTCCCTCAAGAAGCCTTTCGCTAAGACAGTTCTTGTGGAATTGGCAAAGTGATATTTGGAAGCCCATAGAGGGCTATGGTGAAAAAGGAAATATCCTCAGATGAAATCTGGAAAGAAGCTTTCTGAGAAAAGCTTAGTGTTCTGTTAAATTCATCTTTCACTGAGAGTTTAGAAACTTGTGTTCTGTGAAATTGGAAAGTGAATTCCTGAAGCCATGTTCTGTCTGTATTCATCTCACAGAGTTACATCTGTATTTCGTGGATCTCTTTGCTAGCCTTATTTCTGTGGAATTTCTGAGAATCTGATTTTTGGAATCAGATATTTCGGATCCCTTTGAAGACTATAGGGCCAAAGGAAATATCCTCCGATAACAAAGAGAAAGAAGCTTTCTGAGAAACTTCTTTGTGTTCTGTGAAATCATCTCACAGAGTTACAGCTTTCCCCTCAAGAAGCCTTTCGCTAAGACAGTTCTTGTGGAATTGGCAAAGTGATATTTGGAAGCCCATAGAGGGCTATGGTGAAAAAGGAAATATCCTCAGATGAAATCTGGAAAGAAGCTTTCTGAGAAACTGCTTAGTGTTCTGTTAATTCATCTCACAGAGTTACATCTGTATTTCGTGGATCTCTTTGCTAGCCTTATTTCTGTGGAATCTGAGAACAGATATTTCGGATCCCTTTGAAGACTATAGGGCCAAAGGAAATATCCTCCGATAACAAAGAGAAAGAAGCTTTCTCTGAGAAACTTCTTTGTGTTCTGTGAAATCATCTCACAGAGTTACAGCTTTCCCCTCAAGAAGCCTTTCGCTAAGACAGTTTTGTGGAATTGGCAAAGTGATATTTGGAAGCCCAGAGGGCTATGGTGAAAAAGGAAATATCCTCAGATGAAATCTGGAAAGAAGCTTTCTGAGAAACTGCTTAGTGTTCTGTTAATTCATCTCACAGAGTTACATCTGTATTTCGTGGATCTCTTTGCTAGCCTTATTTCTGTGGAATCTGAGAACAGATATTTCGGATCCCCTTTGAAGACTATAGGGCCAAAGGAAATATCCTCCGATAACAAAGAGAAAGAAGCTTTCTGAGAAACTTCTTTGTGTTCTGTGAAATCATCTCACAGAGTTACACAGCTTTCCCCTCAAGAAGCCTTTCGCTAAGACAGTTCTTGTGGAATTGGCAAAGTGATATTTGGAAGCCCATAGAGGGCTATGGTGAAAAAGGAAATATCCTCAGATGAAATCTGGAAAGAAGAAATCTGGAAAGAAGCTTTCTGAGAAACTGCTTAGTGTTCTGTTAATTCATCTCACAGAGTTACATCTGTATTTCGTGGATCTCTTTGCTAGCCTTATTTCTGTGGAATCTGAGAACAGATATTTTCGGATCCCTTTGAAGACTATAGGGCCAAAGGAAATATCCTCCGATAACAAAGAGAAAGAAGCTTTCTGAGAAAACTTCTTTGTGTTCTGTGAAATCATCTCACAGAGTTACAGCTTTCCCTCAAGAAGCCTTTCGCTAAGACAGTTCTTGTGGAATTGGCAAAGTGATATTTGGAAGCCCATAGAGGGCTATGGTGAAAAAGGAAATATCCTCAGATGAAATCTGGAAAGAAGCTTTCTGAGAAACTGCTTAGTGTTCTGTTAATTCATCTCACAGAGTTACATCTGTATTTGTGGATCTCTTTGCTAGCCTTATTTCTGTGGAATCTGAGAACAGATATTTCGGATCCCTTTGAAGACTATAGGGCCAAAGGAAATATCCTCCGATAACAAAGAGAAAGAAGCTTTCTGAGAAACTTCTTTGTGTTCTGTGAAATCATCTCACAGAGTTACAGCTTTCCCTCAAGAAGCCTTTCGCTAAGACAGTTCTTGTGGAATTGGCAAAGTGATATTTGGAAGCCCATAGAGGGCTATGGTGAAATTGTGTTCTGTGAAATCATCATCTCACAGAGTTACAGCTTTCCCCTCAAGAAGCCTTTCGCTAAGACAGTTCTTGTGGAATTGGCAAAGTGATATTTGGAAGCCCATAGAGGGCTATGGTGAAAAAGGAAATATCCTCAGATGAAATCTGGAAAGAAGCTTTCTGAGAAACTGCTTAGTGTTCTGTTAATTCATCTCACAGAGTTACATCTGTATTTCGTGGATCTCTTTGCTAGCCTTATTTCTGTGGAATCTGAGAACAGATATTTCGGATCCCTTGAAGACTATAGGGCCAAAGGAAATATCCTCCGATAACAAAGAGAAAGAAGCTTTCTGAGAAAAACTCTTTGTGTTCTGTGAAATCATCTCACAGAGTTACAGCTTTCCCCTCAAGAAGCCTTTCGCTAAGACAGTTCTTGTGGAATTGGCAAAGTGATATTTGGAAGCCCATAGAGGGCTATGGTGAAAAAGGAAATATCCTCAGATGAAATC
>NW_026088985.1:0-116501 GCF_024542745.1 Macaca thibetana thibetana | reverse complement strand
TGTGACTTCCACTCACAGAGTTACATCTGTATTTCGTGGATCTCTTTGCTAGCCTTATTTCTGTGGAATCTGAGAACAGATATTTCGGATCCCTTTGAAGACTATAGGGGACAAAGGAAATATCCTCCGATAACAAAGAGAAAAGAAAAGCAGTTTACAGCTTTCCCCTCAAGAAGCCTTTCGCTAAGACAGTTCTTGTGGAATTGGCAAAGTGATATTTGGAAGCCCATGGAGGGCTATGGTGAAAAAGGAAATATCCTCCGATGAAATCTGGAAAGAAGCTTTCTGAGAAACTGCTCTGTGATATGTGACTTCCACTCACAGAGTTACATCTGTATTTCGTGGATCTCTTTGCTAGCCTTATTTCTGTGGAATCTGAGAACAGATATTTCGGATCCCTTTGAAGACTATAGGGCCAAAGGAAATATCCTCCGATAACAAAGAGAAAGAAGCTTTCTGAGAAAACTTCTTTGAGAACTGTGAAATCATCTCACAGAGTTACAGCTTTCCCCTCAAGAAGCCTTTCGAAGAAAGACAGTTCTTGAAGAATTGGCTGAAAACTTCTTTGTGTTTCTGTGAATTCTCACAGAAGCCCGCTAAGACAGTTCTTGTGGAATTGGCAAAGTGATATTTGGAAAAAGGAAAAAATGGAAAAAAGGAAATCAGCGAGATGAAATCTGGAAAGAAGCTTTCTGAGAAACTGCTCTGTGATATGTGACTTCCACTCACAGAGTTACATCTGTATTTCGTGGATCTCTTTGCTAGCCTTATTTCTGTGGAATCTGAGAACAGATATTTCTGATCCCTTTGAAGACTATAGGGCCAAAGGAAATATCCTCCGATAACAAAGAGAAAGAAGCTTTCTGAGAAACTTCTTTGAGTTCTGTGAAATCTCTCACAGAGTTACAGCTTTCCCCTCAAGAAGCTTTCTCAGACAGTTCTTGTGTGAATTGGCAAAGTGATTCCTTTTTCGCCCATAGAGGGCTATGGTGAAAAAGGAAATATCCTCAGATGAAATGGAAAGAAGATATTCTGAGAAAACTGCTCTGTGAGAGGAAATTCTGGAAGAGAAAATCTGAAATTTCTGAAAAAGAAAATTTGAGAAATTTCTGTGGAATCTGAGAAAGTCTTTCTGAGAAACTGCTTCAGTGAGTTAATCACTCACAGAGTTACATCTGTATTGGATCTCTTTGCTAGCCTTATTTCTGTGGAATCTGAGAACAGATATTTCGGATCCCTTTGAAGACTATAGGGCCAAAGGAAATATCCTCCGATAACAAAGAGAAAGAAGCTTTCTGAGAAACTTCTTTGTGTTCTGTGAAATCATCTCACAGAGTTACAGCTTTCCCCTCAAGAAGCCTTTCGCTAAGACAGTTCTTGTGGAATTGGCAAAGTGATATTTGGAAGCCCATAGAGGGCTATGGTGAAAAAGGAAATATCCTCAGATGAAATCTGGAAAGAAGCTTTCTGAGAAACTGCTCTGTGATATGTGACTTCCACTCACAGAGTTACATCTGTATTTCGTGGATCTCTTTGCTAGCCTTATTTCTGTGGAATCTGAGAACAGATATGGAATCTGATCCCTTTTTCGATCCCTTTGAAGATAGGGCCAAAGGAAATATCCTCCGATAACAAAGAGAAAGAAGCTTTCTGAGAAAAAGAAAAGAAGTGAAAAAAAAAAAAGAAGAAGAAGCTTTCTGAGTTTCTTTGTGTTTTGTGAAATCTCAGAAGAGTTACAGCTTTCCCCTCAAGAAGCCTTTCGCTAGCTTCTTGTGGAATTTGTGGAATTGGCAAAGTGATATTTGGAAGCCCATAGAGGGCTATGGTGATCCTGAAAATATCCTCCTGAAAAAATGGAAAGAAGCTTTCTGAGAAAGAAGACTTCTTGAGTTAAGAGTTACATCTGTATTTCAGATCTCACTGCTCTTATTTCTGTGGAATCTGAGATCTCTTTGCTAGCCTTATTTCTGTGGAATCTGAAATATCCTCCGATAACAAAGAAAAGAAGCTTTGAAAAACTTCTTTGAGAGAAAAAATCAAATCTCCAGAGAAACAGAAAGAAAGAAGCTTTCTGAGAAACTTTCTTTGTGTTTGTGTGAAATCATCTCACAGAGTCCCACAAGAGTTCCCCCAAGAAGTGAAAAAGAGAAATTGTGATATTTGAATGGGAAGGCAAAGTATTTTGGGAAGCCCATGGAATGGGGCTGAAATATCCTCTGAAAAAAATCTGAAAAAATCTGAGAAAATTCTGAAAGAAGCTTTCACAAACTGCTTAGTGTGATATGTGACTTCTCACACTCACAGAGTTACATCTGTATTTCGTGGATCTCTTTGCTAGCCTTATTTCTCTGCCTTATTTCTGAGAACAGATCTGAGAACAGATATTTCGGATCCCTTTGAAGACTATAGGAAAAAAGGAAATATCCTCCGATAACAAAGAGAAAAAGAAGAGAGTGAGAAACTTCTTTGTGTTCTGTGAAATCATCTCACAGAGTTACAGCTTTCCCCTCAAGAAGCCTTTCGCTAAGACAGTTCTTGTGGAATTGGCAAAGTGATATTTGGAAGCCCATAGAGGGCTATGGTGAAAAAGGAAATATCCTCAGATGAAATCTGGAAAGAAGCTTTCTGAGAAACTGCTCTGTGATGTGTTAATTCCACTCACAGAGTTACATCTGTATTTCGTGGATCTCTTTGCTAGCCTTATTTCTGTGGAATCTGAGAACAGATATTTCGGATCCCTTTGAAGACTATAGGGCCCCTTTGAAGGAAATATCCTCCGATAAAATATCCTCCGATAACAGAGAAAGAAGCTTTTCTGAGAAACTTCTTTGTGTTCTGTGAAATCATCTCACAGAGTTACAGCTTTCCCCTCAAGAAGCCTTTCGCTAAGACAGTTCTTGTGGAATTGGCAAAGTGATATTTGGAAGCCCATAGAGGGCTGATGGTGAAGGAAAATATCCTCAGATGAAATCTGGAAAGAAGAAGCTTTCTGAGAAACTGCTCTGTGATTCTGAGAATTCTTCTCACAGAGTTTTCATCTGTATTTCGTGGATCTCTTTGCTAGCCTTATTTCTGTGGATCTGAGAACAGATATTTCGGATCCCTTTGAAGACTATAGGGCCAAAGGAAATATCCTCCGATAACAAAGAGAAAGAAAGCTTTCTGAGAAACTTCTTTGTGTTCTGTGAAATCTCTCACAGAGTTACAGCTTTCCCCTCAAGAAGCCTTTCGCTAAGACAGTTCTTTTCCTGGAATTGGCAAAGTGATATTTGGAAGGCCCATAGATTTGGAAGCCCATAGAGGGCTGGTGAAAAAGGAAATATCCTCAGAAATCTGGAAAGAAATTTCTGAGAAACTGCTGCTTGTGATGTGTGAATTCCATCTCACAGAGTTACATCTGTATTTCGTGGATCTCTTTGCTAGCCTTATTTCTGTGGAATCTGAGAACTTATTTCGGATCCCTTTGAAGACTATAGGGCCAAAGAAAATATCCTCCGATAACAAAGAGAAAGAAGCTTTCTGAGAAACTTCTTTGTGTTCTGTGAAATCATCTCACAGAGTTACAGCTTTCCCCTCAAGAAGCCTTTCGCTAAGACAGTTCTTTGGAATTTGGCAAAGTGATTATTTTCCCCTCAAGCCCATAAGAGGGCTATGGTGGAAAAAGGAAATATCCTAGATGAAATCTGGAAATATCCTCAGAAAAAATTTCTGAAAAAAGCTTGAAAGAAGTGATCTTCTCTCACAGAGTTACATCTGTATTTCATGTATCTCTTTGCTAGCCTTATTTCTGTGGCTAGCCTTATTTCTGTGGAATCTGAACAGATATTTCGGATCCCTTTGAAGACTATAGGGCCAAAGGAAATATCCTCCGATAACAAAGAGAAAGAAGCTTTCTGAGAAACTTCTTTGTGTTCTGTGAAATCATCTCACAGAGTTACAGCTTTCCCCTCAAGAAGCCTTTCGCTAAGACAGTTCTTGTGGAAAGGCAAAGTGATATTTGGAAGCCCATAGAGGGCTATGGTGAAAAAGGAAATATCCTCAGATGAAATCTGGAAAGAAATTTCTGAGAAAATGCTCTGTGAAATGTGAATTCCACTCACAGAGAAACATCTGTATTTCGTGGATCTCTTTGCTAGCCTTATTTCTGTGGATCTGAGAACTGATATTTCGGATCCTTTGAAGACTATAGGGGAAAAGAAATATCCTCCCCTTAACAAAGAAAGAAAAAAATCCGATTCCAAAAAAAAGAAAGAAAAAGAAACTTTTTTCTGTGAAATCAATCTCTGTGAAATCATCTCACAGAGTTACAGCTTTCCTTTCCTCAAGAAGCCTTTCGCTAAGACAGTTCTTGTGGAATTGGCAAAGTGATATTTGGAAGCCCATAGAGGGCTATGGTGAAAAAAAAAGGAAATATCCTCAGATGAAATCTGGAAAGAAGCTTTCTGAGAAAACTGAAAGCTTGTGAAAGAAACTGTGATTCATTCACAGAGTTTACATCTGTATTTCGTGGATCTCTTTGCTAGCCTTATTTCTGTGGAATCTGAGAACAGATATTTTCGGATCCCTTTGAAGACTATAGGGCCAAAGGAAATATCCTCCGATAACAAAGAGAAAAGAAGCTTTCTGAGAAACTTCTTTGAGTTCTGTGAAATCATCTCACAGAGTTACAGCTTTCCCCTCAAGAAGCTTTCGCTAAGACAGTTTCTTGCTTTCCCTGGCAAAGTGATATTTGGAAAGCCCATAGAGGGCTATGGTGAATTTGGAAGGAAAGGGCTATGGTCAGAAAAAAAATCTGGAAAATAAGAAGATTCTGAGAAAGAAGCTTTCTGAGAAACTGCTCTGTGTGTGACTTCCACTCACAGAGTTACATCTGTATTTCGTGGATCTCTTTGCTAGCCTTATTTCTGTGGAATCTGAGAACAGATATTTCGGATCCCTTTGAAGACTATAGGGCCAAAGGAAATATCCTCCAAACAAAAGAAAGAAAGAAGAGAAAAAGAAGCTTCTTTGAGAAAATTCTCTCACAGAGTTACAGTCTTTCACTCAAGAAGCCTTTCGCTTTCCCAGTTTCTTGTGGAATTGGCAAAGTGATATTTTGGAAGCCCATAGAGGGCTATGGTGGAAAAAGGAAATATCCTCAGATGAAATCTGGAAAGAAGCTTTCTGAGAAACTGCTCTGTGAAATGTGAAATCTGATCTCAAAGAGTTACATCTGTATTTTCTGGATCTCTTTCTAGCCTTATTTCTGTGGAATCTTTGAGAACTGATTTCTGTTTCGGATCCCTTTTGAAGATATATGGGAATCTGAAAGGAAATATATTTGAAGACTATAGGGCCAAAGGAAATATCCTCCGATAACAAAGAAAAGAAGCTTTCTGAGAAACTTCTTTGTGTTCTGTGAAATCATCTCACAGAGTTACAGCTTTCCCCTCAAGAAGCCTTTCGCTAAGACAGTTCTTGTGGAATTGGCAAAGTGAAAAGTGATATTTGGAAGCCCATAGAGGGGGCTATGGTGAAAAAGGAAAAATCCTCAGAAAAAAAAATCTGGAAAGAAGCTTTCTGAGAAACTGCTCTGTGATGTGTGACTTCCACTCACAGAGTTACATCTGTATTTCGTGGATCTCTTTGCTAGCCTTATTTCTGTGGAATCTGAGAACAGATATTTCGGATCCCTTTGAAGACTATAGGGCCAAAGGAAATATCCTCCGATAACAAAGAGAAAGAAGCTTTCTGAGAAACTTCTTTGTGTTCTGTGAAATCATCTCACAGAGTTACAGCTTTCCCCTCAAGAAGCCTTTCGCTAAGACAGTTCTTGTGGAATTGGCAAAGTTCTTGTGGAATTGGCAAAGTGATATGGAAGCCCATAGAGGGCTATGGTGAAAAAGGAAATATCCTCAGATGAAATCTGGAAAGAAGCTTTCTGAGAAACTGCTTAGTGTTCTGTGAATTCATCTCACAGAGTTACATCTGTATTTCGTGGATCTCTTTGCTAGCCTTATTTCTGTGGAATCTGAGAACAGATATTTCGGATCCCTTTGAAGACTATAGGGCCAAAGGAAATATCCTCCGATAACAAAGAGAAAGAAGCTTTCTGAGAAACTTCTTTGTGTTCTGTGAAATCATCTCACAGAGTTACAGCTTTCCCCTCAAGAAGCCTTTCGCTAAGACAGTTCTTGTGGAATTGGCAAAGTGATATTTGGAAGCCCATAGAGGGCTATGGTGAAAAAGGAAATATCCTCAGATGAAATCTGGAAAAGAAAAAAGAAAATGAGAAAAAAGCTTGTGAAAAAGCTGAATTCTTGTCACAGAGTTACATCTGTCATTTTATTTCGTGGATCTCTCTTTTCGTGGATCTCTTTGCTAGCTAGCCTTTTCTGTGGAATCTGAGAACAGATATTTCGGATCCCTTTGAAGACTATAGGGCCAAAGGAAATATCCTCCGATAACAAAGAGAAAGAAGAAGCTGAGAAAACTTCTTTGTGTTCTGTGAAATCATCTCACAGAGTTACAGCTTTCCCCTCAAGAAGCCTTTCGCTAAGACAGTTCTTGTGAAGTTCTTGTGGAATTGGCAAAGTGATATTTGGAAGCCCATAGAGGGCTATGGTGAAAAAGGAAATATCCTCAGATGAAATCTGGAAAGAAGCTTTCTGAGAAAAACTTGCTTGTTCTGTTTCTTCTGATCTCACAGAGTTACATCTGTATTTCTGGATCTCTTTGCTAGCCTTATTTCTGTGGAATCTGAGAACAGATATTTTTCGGATCCCTTTTTGAAGACTATAGGGGATCCCTTTGAGGAAATATCCTCCGAATAAAAAAAGAGAAAGAAGAAAAAGAAAAAAGCTTCTTTGTGTTCTTCTTTGAAATCAAATCATCTCACAGAGTTACAGCTTTCCCCTCAAGAAGCCTTTCGCTAAGACAGTTCTTGTGGAATTGGCAAAGTGATATTTGGAAGCCCATAGAGGGCTATGGTGAAAAAGGAAATATCCTCAGATGAAATCTGGAAAGAAGCTTTCTGAGAAACTGCTCTGTGATGTGTGACTTCCACTCACAGAGTTACATCTGTATTTCGTGGATCTCTTTGCTAGCCTTATTTCTGTGGAATCTGAGAACAGATATTTCGGATCCCTTTGAAGACTATAGGGCCAAAGGAAATATCCTCCGATAACAAAGAGAAAGAAGCTTTCTGAGAAACTTCTTTGTGTTCTGTGAAATCATCTCACAGAGTTACAGCTTTCCCCTCAAGAAGCCTTTCGCTAAGACAGTTCTTGTGGAATTTGGCAAAGTGATATTTGGAAGCCCATAGAGGGCTATGGTGAAAAAGGAAATATCCTCAGATGAAAAATGGAAAGAAGCTTTCTGAGAAACTGCTTAGTGTTCTGTTAATTCATCTCACAGAGTTACATCTGTATTTCGTGGATCTCTTTGCTAGCCTTATTTCTGTGGAATCTGAGAACAGATATTTCGGATCCCTTTGAAGACTATAGGGCCAAAGGAAATATCCTCCGATAACAAAGAGAAAGAAGAAGCTTTCTGAGAAACTTCTTTGTGTTCTGTGAAATCATCTCACAGAGTTACAGCTTTCCCCTCAAGAAGCCTTTCGCTAAGACAGTTCTTGTGGAATTGGCAAAGTGATATTTGGAAGCCCATAGAGGGCTATGGTGAAAAAGGAAATATCCTCAGATGAAATCTGGAAAGAAGCTTTCTGAGAAACTGAAGTGATCTGTTAAACTCTCTCACAGAGTTACATCTCTATTTTACTGTCTTTTTCTCTGATCTTATTTTTTATTTATGCCTGGAATCTGAGAACAATTCGGATCCCTTTGAAGACTATAGGGCCAAAGGAAATATCCTCCGATAACAAAGAGAAAGAAGCTTTCTGAGAAACTTCTTTGTGTTCTGTGAAATCATCTCACAGAGTCAGCTTTCCCCTCAAGAAGCTTTCGCTAAGAAGTTCTTTTTGGCAAAGTGATATTTGGAAGCCCATTGGCTATGTGAAAAAGGAATTTTGAAAGTTGGAAAAAGCTTTCTGAAAAAGCCATAGATATGGAAAAATCTGGAGAAATCTGAGGAAAAAAAGAAAAAGGAAAAAGAAATTTCTGAAAAGAAATCTGAAGAAATCTCTGATGAAACTGAGAAAAAGTTTCTGAGAAACTGCTCTGTGATCTGTGAATTCTTTCACAGAGTTACATCTGTTTTCGTGATCTCTTTGCTAGAAAAAAATTTCTGTGAAATCTGAGAACAGATATTTCGATCCCTTTGAAGACTATAGGGCCAAAGAAATATCCTCCGAATAACTGAGAAAGAAGCTTTCTGAGAAAAAACTTCTTGTTCTGTGAAATCATCTCACAGAGTTACAGCTTTCCCCTCAAGAAGCCTTTCGCTAAGACAGTTCTTGTGGAATTGGCAAAGTGATATTTGATGAAGCCCATAGAGGGCTATGGTGAAAAAAATTTCTGGGAAATATCCTCCCTGAAAATATCCTGAAAGAAGAAGAAAAAAAGAAAAAGAAGCTTTCTGAGAAAAACTCTTTGAGAAACTGTGAAATCATCTGAGTTAGAAAAAGCTTTCCTCAAGAAGCCTTTCGCTTTCAGTTTCTTCAATTTTCAAAGAAGTTTTTGTGGAAAGTCCCATCTGTGGTTCTAGGAAATATGGTTTGAAAAAGGAAAAGAATCTTATGATCTTTTGAAATGAAAAACTTCTGTGATGAATTTCATTGATTTTCTGATCTCTTTGCTAGATTTTTCTTTGGAAAGAAACAATCTGAGATCCCTTTTCGATATAGAAGAAAAGAAAAATCCTCCCGATAACAAAGAGAAAAAAGAAGCTTCTGAGAAAAAGAAGTTCTTTGAAATCTGTGAAATCATCTCACAGAGTTACAGCAATTTTTACCCCCCCTCAAGAAGCCTTTCGCTAAGACAGTTCTTGTGGAATTGGCAAAGTGATATTTGGAAGCCCATAGAGGGCTATGGTGAAAAAGGAAATATCCTCAGATGAAATCTGGAAAGAAGCTTTCTGAGAAACTGCTCTGTGATATGTGACTTCACTCACAGAGTTACATCTGTATTTCGTGGATCTCTTTGCTAGCCTTATTTCTGTGGAATCTGAGAACAGATATTTCGGATCCCTTTGAAGACTATAGGGCCAAAGGAAATATCCTCCGATAACAAAGAGAAAAAAGCTTTCTGAGAAAACTTCTGTGAAAAAATCTCTTCTGAGTTACTTCTTTCTCAAGAAAAATTTCTTAAGACAGTTTTCTTGTGAAGCCTGGCAAAGTGATTTTGGAAGCCCATTCGAGGGACTATGGTGAAAATATTTGAAAGCCCATAGAGGGCTCAGAAAAAGGAAAATATCAGGAAAAAAAAAGAATTCTGAGAAAAATCTGCTTTCTGTGAAACTGAAACTGTGTGTGATTCAATTCACACTCACAGAGTTACATCTGTATTTCGTGGATCTCTTTGCTAGCCTTATTTCTGTGGAATCTGAGAACAGATATTTCGGATCCCTTTGAAGACTATAGGGCCAAAGGAAATATCCTCCGATAACAAAGAGAAAGAAGCTTTCTGAGAAACTTCTTTGTGTTCTGTGAAATCATCTCACAGAGTTACAGCTTTCCCCTCAAGAAGCCTTTCGCTAAGACAGTTCTTGTGGAATTGGCAAAGTGATATTTTTGAAGCCCATAGAGGGCTATGGTGAAAAAGGAAATATCCTCATGATGAAAAAAAATGGAAAGAAGCTTTCTGAGAAACTGCTGAAAAATGAAAATCTGATCTCACAGAGTTTGATCTGTGATCTCTTTCTGCTAGCTTATTTCTGTGGATGTGTGATCTGAGAACAGATTTTTCGGATCCCTTTGAAGACTGATATTTCGGATCCCTTTTGAACTAAAGGCCAAAGGAAATATCCTCCGATAACAAAGAGAAAGAAGCTTTCTGAGAAACTTCTTTGTGTTCTGTGAAATCATCTCACAGAGTTACAGCTTTCCCCTCAAGAAGCCTTTCGCTAAGACAGTTCTTGTGGAATTGGCAAAGTGATATTTGGAAGCCCATAGAGGGCTATGGTGAAAAAGGAAATATCCTCAGATGAAATCTGGAAAGAAGCTTTCTGAGAAACTGCTCTGAGAATGTGACTTCTACTCACAGAGTTACATCTGTATTTCTGGATCTCTTTGCTAGCCTTATTTCTGTGGAATCTGAGAACAGATATTTCGGATCCCTTTGAAGACTATAGGGCCAAAGGAAATATCCTCCGATAACAAAGAGAAAGAAGCTTTCTGAGAAAAGATTTGTGAGAAAGAAAAGAAAAATCTCAAAGAGTTTCTGAGAAACTTCTTTGTGTTCAAAAATCATCTCACAGAGTTACAGCTTTCTTGTGAAGCCTTTCGCTAAGTGAAGACAGTTGTTGTGGAATTGGCAAAGTGATATTTGGAAGCCCATAGAGGGCTATGTGAAAAAGGAAATATCCTCAGATGAAATCTGGAAAGAAGCTTTCTGAGAAACTGCTTAGTGTTCTGTGAATTCATCACACAGAGTTACATCTGTATTTCGTGGATCTCTTTGCTAGCCTTATTTCTGTGGAATCTGAGAACAGATATTTCGGATCCCTTTGAAGACTATAGGGCCAAAGGAAATATCCTCCGATAACAAAGAGAAAAAGAAAGAAGAAAAAAACTCTCTTGTGTTCTGTGAAAAATCTCACAGAGTTACAGCTTTCCCCTCAAGAAGCCTTTCGCTAAGACAGTTCTTGTGGAATTGGCAAAGTGATATTTGGAAGCCCATAGAGGGCTATGGTGAAAAAGGAAATATCCTCAGATGAAATCTGGAAAGAAAAAGGAAATATTCTGAGAAAAAATGCTTGAAAAGAAACTGCTGTGAATTCTGCTCACAGAGTTGTTACATCTGTATTTCATCTGGATCTCTTTGCTAGCCTTTTCGTTTCTTTGCTAGCCTTTATTTCTGTGGAATCTGAGAACAGATATTTCGGATCCCTTTGAAGACTATAGGGCCAAAGGAAATATCCTCCGATAACAAAGAGAAAGAAGCTTTCTGAGAAACTTCTTTGTGTTCTGTGAAATCATCTCACAGAGTTACAGCTTTCCCCTCAAGAAGCCTTTCGCTAAGACAGTTCTTGTGGAATTGGCAAAGTGATATTTGGAAGCCCATAGAGGGCTATGGTGAAAAAGGAAATATCCTCAGATGAAATCTGGAAAGAAGCTTTCTGAGAAACTGCTCTGTGATTCTGAAATTCTCTCACAGAGTTCATCTGTATTTCGTGGATCTCTTTGCTGCCTTATTTCTGTGGATTGAGATCTGATATTTCGGATCCCTTTGAAGACTATAGGGCCAAAGGAAATATCCTCCGATAACAAAGAGAAAGAAGAAAGAAAAAAGAAGAGAGAAACTTTCTGTGAAATCATTCTGAGAAAACTTCTCTTCTTTGTGTTCTGTGAAATCATCTCACAGAGTTACAGCTTTCCCCTCAAGAAGCCTTTCGCTAAGACAGTTCTTGTGGAATTGGCAAAGTGATATTTGGAAGCCCATAGAGGGCTATGGTGAAAAAGGAAATATCCTCAGATGAAATCTGGAAAGAAGCTTTCTGAGAAACTGCTTAAGCTGTGAAACTCTGACTGATTCATCTCACAGTTTACATCTGTATTTCGTGGATCTCTTTGCTAGCCTTATTTCTGTGGAATCTGAGAACAGATATTTCGGATCCCTTTGAAGACTATAGGGCCAAAGGAAATATCCTCCGATAACAAAGAGAAAGAAGCTTTCTGAGAAAAGAGAAAGTTTCTGTGAAATCATCTCACAGAGTTTACAGCTTTCCCCTCAAGAAGCCTTTCGCTAAGACAGTTTCTTGTGGAATTGGCAAAGTGATATTTGGAAAGCCCATTTGGGCTATGGTGAAAAAGGAAATATCCTCCATGAAAAAAAAAATCCTCCTCAGATGAAATCTGAAAAAGAAGCTTTCTGAGAAACTGCTCTGTGTTGTGTGACTTCCACTCACAGAGTTACATCTGTATTTCGTGGATCTCTTTGCTAGCCTTATTTCTGTGGAATCTGAGAACAGATATTTCGGATCCCTTTGAAGACTATAGGGCCAAAGGAAATATCCTCCGATAACAAAAGAAAGAAAGAAGCTTTCTGAGAAACTTCTTTGTGTTCTGTGAAATCATCTCACAGAGTTACAGCTTTCCCCTCAAGAAGCCTTTCGCTAAGACAGTTCTTGTGGAATTGGCAAAGTGATATTTGGAAGCCCATAGAGGGCTATGGTGAAAAAGGAAATATCCTCATGATGAAAATCTGGAAAGAAGAAAAAAATGCTTGAAAACTGATGAAATGAAATCTCTCAGAGAAACATCTGTATTTCGTGGATCTCTTTGCTAGCTCTTATTTCTGTCGATCTTTGCTAGCCTTTGCTAGATTGTGGAATCTGAGAACAGATATTTCGATCCCTAGAACAGAAGACTATAGGGCCAAAGGAAAAGGAAATATCCTCCGATAACAAAGAGAAAGAAGCTTTCTGAGAAACTTCTTTGTGTTCTGTGAAATCATCTCACAGAGTTACAGCTTTCCCCTCAAGAAGCCTTTCGCTAAGACAGTTCTTGTGGAATTGGCAAAGTGATATTTGGAAGCCCATAGAGGGCTATGGTGAAAAAGGAAATATCCTCAGATGAAATCTGGAAAGAAGCTTTCTGAGAAACTGCTTAGTGAAACTGTTAAACTCACAGAGTTTACATCTGTATTTCGTGGATCTCTTTGCTAGCTTATTTCTGTGGATCTTTAGAACTGTGATATCTGATCCCTTTGAAGATTTTGAAGATCCCTTTGAATATTCCGATAACCAAAGAGAAAGAAAGAAAAATAAACAAAGAGAAAGAAGCTTCTTTGAAACTTCTTTGAAATTCTGTTCTTTGTTTCTGAGAAACTTCTTTGTTCAAGAAGAACAGTTCTCTTTCCTCAAGAAGCAGCTTTCCCCTCAAGAAGCCTTTCGCTTCTAAGTGACAGTTCTTGTGGAATTGGCAAAGTGATATTTGGAAGGAAGCCCATAGAGGGCTATGGTATGAAAAAGGAAATATCCTCAGATGAAATCTGGAAAGAAGCTTTCTGAGAAACTGCTCTGTGATGTGTGACTTCCACTCACAGAGTTACATCTGTATTTCGTGGATCTCTTTGCTAGCCTTATTTCTGTGGAATCTGAGAACAGATATTTCGGATCCCTTTGAAGACTATAGGGCCAAAGGAAATATCCTCCGATAACAAAGAGAAAGAAGCTTTCTGAGAAACTTCTTTGTGTTCTGTGAAATCATCTCACAGAGTTACAGCTTTCCCCTCAAGAAGCCTTTCGCTAAGACAGTTCTTGTGGAATTGGCAAAGTGATATTTGGAAGCCCATAGAGGGCTATGGTGAAAAAGGAAAAGGGGGAAAGATGAAATCTGGAAAATCTGAAGCTTTCTGAGAAACTGCTCTGTGAAATGAAAATTCCATGAAATCTGTTACATCTGTATTTCTGTGTTCTGTTATCTCTCACAGAGTTACTAGTTACTTCTTTTCTGGATCTCTTTGCTAGCCTTATTTCTTCTGTGGAATCTGAGAAGAACAGATATTTCGGATCCCTTTGAAGACTATAGGGCCAAAGGAAATATCCTCCGATAACAAAGAGAAAGAAGCTTTCTGAGAAACTTCTTTGTGTTCTGTGAAATCATCTCACAGAGTTACAGCTTTCCCCTCAAGAAGCCTTTCGCTAAGACAGTTCTTGTGGAATTGGCAAAGTGATATTTGGAAGCCCATAGAGGGCTATGGTGAAAAAGGAAATATCCTCAGATGAAATCTGGAAAGAAGCTTTCTGAGAAACTGCTCTGTGATGTGAATTCACTCACAGAGTTACATCTGTCTTTCGTGGATCTCTTTGCTAGCTTATTTCTGTGGAATCTGAGAACAGATATTTCGGATCCCTTTGAAGACTATAGGGCCAAAGGAAATATCCTCCGATAAAGACAAAGAGAAAGAAAGCTTTCTCCGAGAAAAAGAAAAGAGAAAGAAACTTCTGTGAAATCAAATCTCTGTTGAGTGTACAGAAAGAGTTCCCCTCAAGAAGCCTTTCGCTAAGAAGACAGTTCTTGTGGAATTGGCAAAGTGATATTTGGAAGCCCATAGAGGGCTATGGTGAAAAAGGAAATATCCTCAGATGAAATCTGGAAAGAAGCTTTCTGAGAAACTGCTTGTGTGTGTGACTTCTCTACAGAGTTACATCTGTATTTCGTGGATCTCTTTGCTAGCCTTATTTCTGTGGAATCTGAGAACAGATTTTTTCCCTTTGAAGACTATCTGGCTAAGGGAAATATCCTCCCAATAACAAAGAGAAAGAAAGCTTTCTGAAAACTTCTTTGAGAGAAGTTCTGAAATCAAATCTCTTTGAAACAGTGAGCTCCTCAAGAAGTTTTCTTTGCTCTTCAGTTCTTGTGAATTGAAGTTTCTATTTGGAAGCCCATTGGAAGGGCTATTGGAAAAAGGAAATATCCTCAAAAAGAAATCTGGAAAAAAAAAATTCTGAAAAATGGATGAAGATGAAAAGAAGCTTTGTGAAACTGCTGTGTGAGAAACTGCTGACAGTGTTGTTACATCTCACAGAGTTACACATCTGTATTTCGTGGATCTCTTTGCTAGCCTTATTTCTGTGGAATCTGAGAGAATATTTCGGATCCCTTTGAAGACTATAGGGCCAAAGGAAATATCCTCCGATAACAAAGAGAAAGAAGCTTTCTGAGAAACTTCTTTGTGTTCTGTGAAATCATCTCACAGAGTTACAGCTTTCCCCTCAAGAAGCCTTTCGCTAAGACAGTTCTTGTGGAATTGGCAAAGTGATATTTGGAAGCCCATAGAGGGCTATGGTGAAAAAGGAAATATCCTCAGATGAAAAAAGGAAAGAAGCTTTCTGAAAAAAATGCTGAAAATCTGTTCTTCTGATCTGAGAACTGTGTATTTTCTGATCTCTTGCTAGCTTATTTCTGTGGATCTTATTTCTGAATCTCTTATTTCTGTATCTTTTGAAGATTTGGGCTCTCAGAAATTTCCTTCCCTAATTTCGGATCCCTTTGAAGACTAAGAAAGAGGGGCTTTCCTCCCTCCGATAACAAAGAAACAAAGCTTTTGAGAAAAAGAAGCTTTCTGAAAACTTCTTCTTTGTGTTCTGTGAAATCATCTCACAGAGTTACAGCTTTCCCCTCAAGAAGCCTTTCGCTAAGACAGTTCTTGTGGAATTGGCAAAGTGATATTTGGAAGCCCATAGAGGGCTATGGTGAAAATAGAGGGCTATGGTGAAAAAGGAAATATCCTCAGATGAAATCTGGAAAGAAGCTTTCTGAGAAACTGCTTGTGTTCTGTGAATTCACTCACAGAGTTACATCTGTATTTCGTGGATCTCTTTGCTAGCCTTATTTCTGTGGAATCTGAGAACTGATATTTTTCGGATCCCTTTGAAGACTATAGGGCCAAAGGAAATATCCTCCGATAACAAAGAGAAAAAGAAGCTTTCTGAGAAAAAAGAAACTTTTGTTCTGTGAAATCATCTCACAGAGTTACAGCTTTCCCCTCAAGAAGCCTTTCGCTAAGACAGTTCTTGTGGAATTGGCAAAGTGATATTTGGAAGCCCATAGAGGGCTAAAGGATATTTGGAAGCCCAAAAAGGAAATATCCTCAGATGAAATCTGAAAATCTGGAAAGAATTTTCTGAGAAACTGCTTAGTGTTCTGTGACTTCCACTCACAGAGTTACATCTGTATTTCGTGGATCTCTTTGCTAGCCTTATTTCTGTGGAATCTGAGAACAGATATTTCGGATCCCTTTGAAGACTATAGGGCCAAAGGAAATATCCTCCGATAACAAAGAGAAAGAAGCTTTCTGAGAAACTTCTTTGTGTTCTGTGAAATCATCTCACAGAGTTACAGCTTTCCCCTCAAGAAGCCTTTCGCTAAGACAGTTCTTGTGGAATTGGCAAAGTGATATTTGGAAGCCCATAGAGGGCTATGGAAAAAGGAAATATCCTAGATGAAATCTGGAAAGAAGCTTTCTGAGAAAAATCTGGAAAGAGAAAAATGTGAAATTCTGAAAGACTGCTTAATGTGTTTCTGTGGATCTCTTTTCATCTTTACATTCACTTCTTATGAATCTGTGGATCTCTTTGATATTTCTGGAATCTGTGGAGAATTTATATTTCGGATCCCTTTGAAGACTATAGGGCCAAAAGGAAATATCCTCCGATAACAAAGATAAAGAAAGAGAAAGAAGCTTTTCTGAGAAACTTCTTTGTGTTCTGTGAAATCATCTCACAGAGTTACAGCTTTCCCCTCAAGAAGCCTTTCGCTAAGACAGTTCTTGTGGAATTGGCAAAGTGATATTTGGAAGCCCATAGAGGGCTATGGTGAAAAAGGAAATATCCTCAGATGAAATCTGGAAAGAAGCTTTCTGAGAAACTGCTCTGTGATGTGTGAATTCACTCAAGTTTATCTCTGTATTGTGGATCTTTTGCTAGCCTTATTTCTGTGGAATCTGAGAATTTTTTCGGATCCCTTTGAGACTAGATATTTCAAAGGAAATATAGGGATAAAGGAAAAAAGAAATATTTCCTGAGAAACTTCTTTGTGAAAGAAAAATCTCTCAGAGTTTTCTTCTGAAACTTCTTTGTGTTCTGTGAAATCATCTCACAGAGTTACAGCTTTCCCCCCAGCCTTTTCGGAAAGACAGTCGCTAAGACAGTTCTTGTGGAATTGGCAAAGTGATATTTGGAAGCCCATAGAGGGCTATGGTGAAAAAGGAAATATCCTCAGATGAAATCTGGAAAGAAGCTTTCTGAGAAACTGCTTGTGTTCTGTTAATGTTCATCTCACAGAGTTACATCTGTATTTCATGGATCTCTTTGTAGCCTTATTTCTGTGGAATCTGAGA
The DNA here is from genome assembly GCF_024542745.1 of Macaca thibetana thibetana. NCBI lineage: Eukaryota > Metazoa > Chordata > Mammalia > Primates > Cercopithecidae > Macaca > Macaca thibetana. The sequence continues at coordinate 99,561 of NW_026088985.1, read as the reverse complement.
ACAGATATTTCTGGATCCCTTTGAAGACTATAGGGCCAAAGGAAATATCCTCCGATAACAAAGAAAAGAAGAAAAGAAACTTCTTTGAAAGAGAGAGAAAAAAATCTCAAAGTTCAGAGAAACTCAAGAAGCCTTTCTCTAAGACAGTTCTTGTGAGAATTTCAGCTCAAAAGCCTTTTCTAAGTGAATTTGGCAAAGTGATATTTGGAAGGGCTATGGGATTGGAAGGAAATATATTCAGATATGGTGATCTGGAAAAAAAAATCTCAGATGAAATCTGAGAAAAAATGAAGCTTTCTGAAAAGCTGCTGTGAAACTGTTACACAGTCTTCACATCTCATCTCACAGAGTTACATCTGTATTTCGTGGATCTTTGCCTTATTTCTGTGGAATCTGAGAACAGATATTTCGGATCCCTTTGAAGACTATAGGGCCAAAGGAAATATCCTCCGATAACAAAGAGAAAGAAGCTTTCTGAGAAACTTCTTTGTGTTCTGTGAAATCATCTCACAGAGTTACAGCTTTCCCCTCAAGAAGCCTTTCGCTAAGACAGTTCTTGTGGAATTGGCAAAGTGATATTTGGAAGCCCATAGAGGGCTATGGTGAAAAAGGAAATATCCTCAGATGAAATCTGGAAAGAAGCTTTCTGAGAAAATATCTGAGAAATGAAGAAATTCTGTTCATTGAGAGAGTTTCTGTGTATTTCTGTGATCTCTTTGTAGCTTTTTCTCTGTGGATCTGATCTCTGATTTCTTCTCTTTTTCTGACTTATTTCTGATGGATCTGAGAAAGAATATCCTTTAGGGCCAAAGGGCCAAGGAGGGCCAAAGGAAATATCCTCCGATAACAAAGAGAAAGAAGCTTTCTGAGAAAACTTTTTGTGTTGTGTTGTGAAATCATCTCACAGAGTTACAGCTTTCCCCTCAAGAAGCCTTTCGCTAAGACAGTTCTTGTGGAATTGGCAAAGTGATATTTGGAAGCCCATAGAGGGCTATGGTGAAAAAGGAAATATCCTCAGATGAAATCTGGAAAGAAGCTTTCTGAGAAAAATCTGCTCTGTGAAATGTTAATTCATCTCACAGAGTTACATCTGTATTTCGTGGATCTCTTTGCTAGCCTTATTTCTGTGGAATCTGAGAACAGATATTTCGGATCCCTTTGAAGACTCTGAGGGCCAAAGGAAATATCCTCCGATAAACAAAGAGAAAAGAAAGAAAAGAAACTTCTTTTGAAAGAAAGAAACTGAAATCTCTCAGAAGTTTTCAGAGAAACTCATTCTGAAATCATTTCTTTCTCTTTCAGTTCTTTTGGAATTCCAAAGTGATTTTTCAAGAAGCTTAGAGGAATTTGATGGGAATGAAAAAAGGTGAAAAAGGAAGCCCATAGAGAAAATATGGAAAAAAATAATTCTGAGAAAAATGGAAAGAGGAAAGAAGCTTTCTGAGAAATCTGAGAAATGCTGTTTCTGTCATTCACAGAGTTACTCTTTGTTCTATCTCTTTCTCTTGGATTCTTTCTGAGATAACGATGAGATTTTCGATATCCCTTTCCCTTTGAAGACTATAGGGCCAAAGGAAAGTTCCTCCGAATAACAAAGAGAAAGAAGCTTTCTGAGAAACTTCTTTGTGTTCTGTGAAATCATCTCACAGAGTTACAGCTTTCCCCTCAAGAAAATCAGTTCTTTTGAAATTTCAAAGTTTTGAATTTGGAAGCCCATAGAGAGCTTTCGCTAAAGAAATTTCAGATGGAAAAGGAAAAAAGGAAAGAAAATGAAGAAAGAAATGAAATTCTCTCATCTGAGAAAGCTTTGATGAAACTTCTGATCTCTTTTTGTGAACTTCATTTCTGAGTGATCTGTATAACAGTCATTATTTCTTTGATAGCCTTTTTCTGTGGAATTGAGGAACTCTAATATTTCTTCCTCCCTTTGAAAATAGAAAGAAAGAAATTTCCTGAGAAAAATTCTTTGAAGAGAGAAAAAAAAAAGAAAACAGAGTTACAAAGAAAAATCTCTCAAGAAAGCCTTTCAAATCTTCAGAGAGTTACAGCTTTTTCCAAGAATTTTCCTTTCGTGACAGTTCTTGTGGAATTGGCAAAGTGATATTTGGAAGCCCATAGAGGGCTATGGTGAAAAAGGAAATATCCTCAGATGAAATCTGGAAAGAAGCTTTCTGAGAAACTGCTTAGTGTGATGTGTGATTCTTCACTCACAGAGTTACATCTGTATTTCGTGGATCTCTTTGCTAGCCTTATTTCTGTGGAATCTGAGAACAGATATTTCGGATCCCTTTGAAGACTATAGGGCCAAAGGAAATATCCTCCGATAACAAAGAGAAAGAAGAAAGAGAAAAAATTTTTGTTCTGTGAAATCATCTCACAGAGTTACAGCTTTCCCCTCAAGAAGCCTTTCGCTAAGACAGTTCTTGTGGAATTGGCAAAGTGATATTTGGAAGCCCATTTGAGGGCTATGGTTGAAAAAAATGAAAAATCCTCAGATGAAATCTGGAAAAAAAAAGAAATATCTGAGAAATCTGAAAAAGCTGGTGAAGCTGCTGTGAAAAAATCTCACAGAGTTTACATCTGTATTTCACAGATCTCTTTTTTCTAGCCTTCTTTCTGTGGAATCTGTGGAATCTGAGAACAGATATTTCGGATCCCTTTGAAGACTATAGGGCCAAAGGAAATATCCTCCGATAACAAAGAGAAAGAAGCTTTCTGAGAAACTTCTTTGTGTTCTGTGAAATCATCTCACAGAGTTACAGCTTTCCCCTCAAGAAGCCTTTCGCTAAGACAGTTCTTGTGGAATTGGCAAAGTGATATTTGGAAGCCCATAGAGGGCTATGGTGAAAAAGGAAATATCCTCAGATGAAATCTGGAAAGAAAGAAGAAAGAGAAAAATTGTGAGTGTGTGTTAATTCATCTCACAGAGTTACATTACTGTATTTCGTGGATCTCTTTGCTAGCTTATTTCTGTGGAATCTGAGAACAGATATTTCGGATCCCTTTTTCGAAGACTATAGGGCCAAAGGAAATATCCTCCGATAACAAAGAGAAAAAAAACTTTCTCCGAAAACAAAGAGAAAGAAGCTTTCTGAGAAACTTCTTTGTGTGTGAAATCTCACAGAGTCACACAGCTTTCCCCTCAAGAAGCCTTTCGCTAAGACAGTTCTTGTGGAATTGGCAAAGTGATATTTGGAAGCCCATAGAGGGCTATGGTGAAAAAAGAAATATCCTCAGATGAAATCTGGAAAGAAGCTTTCTGAGAAACTGCTCAGTGTGATGTGTGACTTCTCTCACAGAGTTACATCTGTATTTCGTGGATCTCTTTGCTAGCCTTATTTCTGTGGAATCTGAGAACAGATATTTCGGATCCCTTTGAAGACTATAGGGCCAAAGGAAATATCCTCCGATAACAAAGAGAAAGAAGCTTTCTGATAAAGAAAGAAAAGAAGCTGAAAAACTTCTTTGTGTTCTGTGAAATCATCTCACAGAGTTTCTCAGCTTTCCCCTCAAGAAGCCTTTCGCTAAGAAGAGTTCTTGTGGAATTGGCAAAGTGATATTTGGAAAGCCCATAGAGGGGCTATGGTGAAAAAGGAAAAATCCTCAGATGAAATCTGGAAAAAAGAATTTCTGAAAAGAAAAGAGAAACTGCTGAAAACTGCTTGTTAATTCATCACACAGAGTTACATCTGTATTTCGTGGATCTCTTTGCTAGCCTTATTTCTGTGGAATCTGAGAACAGATATTTCGGATCCCTTTGAAGACTATAGGGCCAAAGGAAATATCCTCCGATAACAAAGAGAAAGAAGAGAAGCTTTCTGAGAAACTTCTTTGTGTTCTGTGAAATCATCTCACAGAGTTACAGCTTTCCCCTTTCCCCCTTTCGCTAAGACAGTTCTTGTGGAATTGGCAAAGTGAAATTTGGAAGCCCATAGAGGGCTATGGTGAAAAAGGAAATATCCTCAGATGAAATCTGGAAAGAAGAAAAAGGAAAAATGCTCCTGTGTTGAAAAATCTGGAAACAGAGTTTCTCTGTATTTCGTGTCTCTTTGCTATCTTATTTCTGTGGTGGATCTGAGAACTGATATTTTTTGGATCCCTTTTGAAGATATTTGAAGACTATAGGGCCAAAGGAAATATCCTCCGATAACAAAGAGAAAGAAGCTTTCTGAGAAACTTCTTTGTGTTCTGTGAAATCATCTCACAGAGTTACAGCTTTCCCCTCAAGAAGCCTTTCGCTAAGACAGTTCTTGTGGAATTGGCAAAGTGATATTTGGAAGCCCATAGAGGGCTATGGTGAAAAAGGAAATATCCTCAGATGAAAAATGGAAAGAAGCTTTCTGAAAAAAAGAAATCTGGATGAAGAAAGAAACTCAAGAGTTACTCTGTATTTCTGTCTCTTTGCTACATCTTATTTCTTGTGATCTCAGAACAGATTTTTCTGGATCTCTTTGAAGACTATATTGGGGAATCTGAGAAATATCCTCTCCCCTTTGAAGAATATAGAGGCCAAAAATATCCTCCGAATTCAAAGAGAAAGAAGAAAAGAAACTTCTTTGTGAAAAAAAGAAAGTCTCAAAGAGTTTGTTCTGTTTCAGCTTTCCCCTCAAGAAGCCTTTCGCTTCACAGTTCTTTTGCCTAAATTTGTGCAAAAGTGCTAAAAGTTCTTGTGGAATTGGCAAAGTGATATTTGGCCATAGAGGGCTATGGTGAAAAAGGAAATATCCTCAGATGAAATCTGGAAAGAAGCTTTCTGAGAAAAACTGCTTAGTGTTCTGTGTGATTCACTCACACAGAGTTACATCTGTATTTCGTGGATCTCTTTGCTAGCCTTATTTCTGTGGAATCTGAGAACAGATATTTCGGATCCCTTTGAAGACTATAGGGCCAAAGGAAATATCCTCCGATAACAAAGAAGAAAGAAGCTTTCTGAGAAACTTCTTTGTGTTTCTGTGAAATCAAAAGCTTTCTTTGTCTCAAGAAGCCTTTCGCTAAGACAGTTCTCTTGTGAAGAGGCTTTCAGTTTCGAAGTTTTCCAAGTGAAGCCTTTAGAGGGCTTTGGTGGGCCAAGGGGGTATCCTGGAAAAAAAAAGTCTGGAAAAGAAATAGAAAATGGAAAAAATGGAAGAAAAATCTGAAAAGAAGCTGAAAAGAGACTCTGTATTTCTGTGATCTCTTTGTTAGCTTATTTTATGTCTGTGATCTGAGAACAGATAGCCTTTTCTGTTTTCTTTTCGAGATATTTTCTGATCTTTCGAGATATTTCGGATCCCTTTGAAAATATAGAAAAAAGGAAATATCCTCCGATAACAAAAGAGAAAGAAAGCTTTCTGAGAAACTTCTTTGTGTTCTGTGAAATCATCTCACAGAGTTACAGCTTTCCCCTCAAGAAGCCTTTCGCTAAGACAGTTCTTGTGGAATTGGCAAAGTGATATTTGGAAGCCCATAGAGGGCTATGGTGAAAAAGGAAATATCCTCAGATGAAATCTGGAAAGAAGCTTTCTGAGAAACTGCTTGTGAAATGAATTCATCTCACAGAGTTACATCTGTATTTCGTGGATCTCTTTGCTAGCCTTATTTCTGTGGATCTGAGAACTAGATATTTCTTTCCCTTTGAAGACTATATTTGAAAAGGAAATATCCTCCGATAACAAAGAGAAAGAAAGGAAATATTCCTGAGAAACTTCTTTGAGAAACTTCTGAAAAAAAAGACAAGAGTTAAAGTTTCTTTGTCAAGAAGCAGCTTTCAGCTTTCAGAGAGTTTCCTTTCGCTAAGAAGTTTTTCGCTTGGCAAAGTGATATTTGGAAGGAATAGAGGGCTATGGTGAAAAAAGGAAATATCCTATGGTGAAATGAAATCTCCTCAAAAAATCTGGAAGAAGCTTTCGAGAAACTGCTTAGTGTTGTGTTAATTCATCTCACAGAGTTACATCTGTATTTCGTGGATCTCTTTGCTAGCCTTATTTCTGTGGAATCTGAGAACAGATATTTCGGATCCCTTTGAAGACTATAGGGCCAAAGGAAATATCCTCCGATAACAAAGAGAAAGAAGCTTTCTGAGAAACTTCTTTGTGTTCTGTGAAATCATCTCACAGAGTTACAGCTTTCCCCTCAAGAAGCCTTTCGCTAAGACAGTTCTTGTGGAATTGGCAAAGTGATATTTTTCCCCCCATAAGGGCTATGGTGAAAAAGGAAATATCCTCAATGAAATCTGGAAAGAAGCTTTCTGAAAAAAGCTCTATGATCTGTGAAAATTCTTCTCAGAGAGTTACTCTGAATTTCTGGAAATCTGGATTTTCTGCTTAGAGATTATTTCTGTTCTCACAGAGTTACATCTGTATTTCGTGTGATCTCTTTGCTAGATTTTTTCTGTGTGGAATTTGAGAACAGATATTTCGGATCCCTTTGAAGACTATAGGGCCAAGGAAATATCCTCCGATAACAAAGAGAAAGAAGCTTTCTGAGAAACTTCTTTGTGTTCTGTGAAATCATCTCACAGAGTTACAGCTTTCCCCTCAAGAAGCCTTTCGCTAAGACAGTTCTTGTGGAATTGGCAAAGTGATATTTGGAAGCCCATAGAGGGCTATGGTGAAAAAGGAAATATCCTCAGATGAAATCTGGAAAGAAGCTTTCTGAAAACTGCTTAAAGAAAGAAATCTGTGAATTCTGAAGCAGAGTTACATCTGTATTTCGTGGATCTCTTTGATAGCTTATTTTGTGATCTGAGAACTGATATTTCGATCCCTTTGAAGACTATAGGGCCAAAGGAAATATCCTCCGATATACAAAGAGAAAGAAAGAAAATGAGAAAAAGATTCTTTGAAGAAAGTGAAAAATCTCCAGAGAAGAAACTTTCTGAAAAATCTCAGAGTGTGAGCTTTCACAGAGTTTCCAGAGTTCAGCTTTCCCCTCAAGAAGCCTTTCGCTAAACAGTTCTTGGCAAAGTGGAATTGGCAAAGTGATATTTGGAAGCCCATAGAGGGCTATGGTGAAAAAGGAAATATCCTCAGATGAAATCTGGAAAGAAGCTTTCTGAGAAACTGCTTAGTGATCTGTGTGATTCACTCACAGAGTTACATCTGTATTTCGTGGATCTCTTTGCTAGCCTTATTTCTGTGGAATCTGAGAACAGATATTTCGATCCCTTTGAAGACTATAGGGCCAAAGGAAATATCCTCCGATAACAAAGAAAAGAAAGCTTTCTGAGAAAATTCTTTGTGTTCTGAAATCATCTCACAGAGTTACTTTTCTTTGTCAAGAAGCTTTCATAAGACAGTTCTTGTGGAAGCTTTCCCTTTCGCTAAGTTTCTTGAATTTGGAATTTGGGAAGCCCATAGAGGGCTATGGTGAAAAAGGAAATATCCTCAGATGAAATCTGGAAAGAAGCTTTCTGAAATCTGAAAGAAGCTTCTGAGAAAGAAACTGAAACTGTTCTGTCACAGAGTTACATCAGTAGTTACAGTATTTTTGGATATTTCTTTGATCTCTTTGCTAGCCTTATTTCTGTGGAATCTGAGAACAGATATTTCGGATCCCTTTGAAGACTATAGGGCCAAAGGAAATATCCTCCGATAACAAAGAGAAAGAAGCTTTCTGAGAAACTTCTTTGTGTGTTCTGTGAAATCATCTCACAGAGTTACAGCTTTCCCCTCAAGAAGCCTTTCGCTAAGACAGTTCTTGTGGAATTGGCAAAGTGATATTTTGGAAGCCCATAGAGGGCTATGGTGAAAAAGGAAATATCCTCAGATGAAATCTGGAAAGAAGCTTTTGAGAAAAAAGGCTTGTGAATCTGTTGAATGAAATCTCAGAGAACTCTGTATTTCGTGGATCTCTTTGCTAGTTATTTCTGTGGAATCTGAGAACAGATATTTCGGATCTTTTTTGAAGATATCTGGGCTGAAAGAAATATTTCCGATCCCTTTGATATTTCGAAATTTCGAAGAAGAAGGGATATAGGCCAAAAAAATATCCTCCGATAACAAAGAGAAAGAAGAAGCTCTGAGAAACTTCTTTGTGTTTGTCTGTGAAATCATCTCACACAGAGTTACAGCTTTCCCCTCAAGAAGCCTTTCGCTAAGACAGTTCTTGTGGAATTGGCAAAGTGATATTTGGAAGCCCATAGAGGGCTATGGTGAAAAAGGAAATATCCTCAGATGAAATCTGGAAAGAAGCTTTCTGAGAAAACTGCTTGTGATGTGTTAATTCATCTCACAGAGTTACATCTGTATTTCGTGGATCTCTTTGCTAGCCTTATTTCTGTGGAATCTGAGAACTGATATTTCGGATCCCTTTGAAGACTATAGGGCCAAAGGAAATATCCTCCGATAACAAAGAGAAAGAAGCTTTCTGAGAAAAGAAGAAGAAGAAGAAATCATCTCACAGAGTTACAGCTTTCCCAAGAAGAAGTTTCGCTAAGACAGTTCTTGTGAAGCCTGGCAAAGACATTTTTGGAAGCCCCATAGTGAGAAGGCTGGCTGATGGGGAATTGGCAAAGTGATATTTGGATCCCATAGAGGGCTAATGGTGAAAAAGGAAATGGAAAAAAGAAAGAATTCTGAAAAAAAGAAGCTTTCTGAGAAACTGCTTGTGTTTGTGTAACTTCATCTCACAGAGTTACATCTGTATTTCGTGGATCTCTTTGCTAGCCTTATTTCTGTGGAATCTGAGAACAGATATTTCGGATCCCTTTGAAGACTATAGGGCCAAAGGAAATATCCTCCGATAACAAAGAGAAAGAAGCTTTCTGAGAAACTTCTTTGTGTTCTGTGAAATCATCTCACAGAGTTACAGCTTTCCCCTCAAGAAGCCTTTCGCTAAGACAGTTCTTGTGGAATTGGCAAAGTGATATTTGGAAGCCCATAGAGGGCTATGGTGAAAAAGGAAATATCCTCAGATGAAATCTGGAAAGAAGCTTTCTGAGAAACTGCTTGTGATCTGTGAAATCTGATCTCACAGAGTTACATCTGTATTTCGTGGATCTCTTTGCTAGCCTTATTTCTGTGGAATCTGATTCTGGAACTTCTTTATTTTATTTCTGATCCCTTTGAATCGACTATAGGGACTATAGGGCCAAAGGAAATATCCTCCGATAACAAAGAGAAAGAAGCTTTCTGAGAAACTTCTTTGTGTTCTGTGAAATCATCTCACAGAGTTACAGCTTTCCCCTCAAGAAGCCTTTCGCTAAGACAGTTCTTGTGGAATTGGCAAAGTGATATTTGGAAGCCCATAGAGGGCTATGGTGAAAAAGGAAATATCCTCAGATGAAATCTGGAAAGAAGCTTTCTGAGAAAAAAATGTGAAAGTGAATTCATCTCACAGAGTTACATCTGTATTTCGTGGATCTCTTTGCTAGCCTTATTTCTGTGGAATCTGAGAACAGATATTTCGGATCTGATCCCTTTGAAGATCTATAGGGCCAAAGGAAATATCCTCCGATAACAAAGAGAAAAGAAGCTTTCTGAGAAACTTCTTTGTGTTCTTGAAAAGATCTCACTGAGTTTACTGCTTTCTTCCCTTCAAGAAGAGTTACTTTCGCTCATCTCAGAGTTTTCTTTGAAAGGCAAAAGAAGTGATAAGTGACATTTGTGGAATTGGCAAAGTGATATTTGGAAGCCCATAGAGGGCTATGGTGAAAAAGGAAATATCCTCAGATGAAATCTGGAAAGAAGCTTTCTGAGAAACTGCTTGTGTTCTGTGTTCATCTCTCACAGAGTTACATCTGTATTTCGTGGATCTCTTTGCTGCCTTATTTCTGTGGAATCTGAGAACAGATATTTCTCCCTTTGAAGACTATAGGGCCAAAGGAAATATCCTCCGATAACCAAAGAGAAAAAGCTTTCTGAGAAACAAAGAAAAGAAAGAAAAATCTCAGAAAGAGTTTCTGTTTCTTCAAGAAGTTCTTTCAGTTTCTTGTGAATTGGCAAAGTTTCAGATTTTTTTCGCTAAGACAGTTCTTGTGAATTGGCTAAGGAATTTGAAAAAAGGAAAATATCCTCAGATATGAATCTGGAAAAAAGAAATATTTCTGAAAAAAATCTCCTCAGAAAATGCTGCTGTGAGAAAGAAGCTTTCTGAGAAAGTTACATCTGTTATTTCATGGACAGAGTTACATCTTTTCTTTCGTGGATCTCTTTGCTGCTTTTTCTTATTTCTGTGGAATCTGAAATCAAGAACAGATATTTCGGATCCCTTTGAAGACTATAGGGCCAAAGGAAATATCCTCCGATAACAAAGAGAAAGAAGCTTTCTGAGAAACTTCTTTGTGTTCTGTGAAATCATCTCACAGAGTTACAGCTTTCCCCTCAAGAAGCCTTTCGCTAAGACAGTTCTTGTGGAATTGGCAAAGTGATATTTGGAAGCCCATAGAGGGCTATGGAAAAAAAGGAAATATCCTGAAAAATCTGGAAAGAAGAAATCTGAAAAAAGAATGAGAGAAAAAAAAAGAGAAACTCTGTTTTTTCTGATCTCTTTGCTTAGCTGTATTTCTGTGATCTCTGTTGAACTGATTTTTTCTGTGATCTCTTTGAAGATATGGGAAAAGGAAATATCCTCCGATTCTGTGAAGAGAAAGAAGATATTTCGATCCCTTAAAAAGATTTGAAGACTGTGAGAAAGGAAATATCATCTCAAACAAAAAAGAAGCTCTGAGAGAAAACTTCTTTGTGTTTCTCTGAAAATCTCTCAGAGAGTTACAGCTTACAGCTTTCCCCAAGAAGCCTTTCGCTAAGACAGTTTGTAAAAGTGGCAAAATTGGCAAAGTGATATTTGGAAGCCCATAGAGGGCTATGGTGAAAAAGGAAATATCCTCAGATGAAATCTGGAAAGAAGCTTTCTGAGAAACTGCTTAGTGTTCTGTTGTTCATCTCACAGAGTTACATCTGTATTTCGTGGATCTCTTTGCTAGCCTTATTTCTGTGGAATCTGAGAACAGATATTTCGGATCCCTTTGAAGACTATAGGGCCAAAGGAAATATCCTCCGATAACAAAGAGAAAGAAGCTTTCTGAGAAACTTCTTTGAAAAAATCATCTCACAGAGTTACTGCTTTCCCCTCAAGAAGCCTTTCTTAAGACAGTTCTTGTGAATTGGCAAAGTGATATTTGGAAGCCCCAGAGAGAGGGCTATGGTGAAAAAGGAAATATCCTTGAAGATGAAATCTGGAAAAGAAGCTTTCTGAGATAATGGAAAGGAAATATCTCAGAAAATGAAATGCTTGTGAAAGCTGTTGATTCATCACAGAGTTACATCTGTATTTCGTGGATCTCTTTGCTAGCCTTATTTCTGTGGAATCTGAGAACAGATATTTCGGATCCCTTTGAAGACTATAGGGCCAAAGGAAATATCCTCCGATAACAAAGAGAAAGAAGCTTTCTGAGAAACTTCTTTGTGTTCTGTGAAATCATCTCACAGAGTTACAGCTTTCCCCTCAAGAAGCCTTTCGCTAAGACAGTTCTTGTGGAATTGGCAAAGTGATATTTGGAAGCCCATAGAGGGCTATGGTGAAAAAGGAAATATCCTCAGATGAAATCTGGAAAGAAGCTTTCTGAGAAAAATCTCTGTGATCTGTGAATTCTCTCACAGAGAGTACATCTGTATTTTTCGTGGATCTCTTTGCTAGCCTTATTTCTGTGGAATCTTGAACTGTGGATTCTGATCTTTTTCGAAGATTTAGGGAAAGGAAATATATAGGGCCAAAGGAAATAACCTCCGATAAAAAAAGAGAAAAGAGAAACTTCTTTGTGTTCTGTGAAATCATCTCAAATCATCTCACAGAGTTACAGCTTTCCCCTCAAGAAGCCTTTCGCTAAGACAGTTCTTGTGGAATTGGCAAAGTGATATTTGGAAGCCCATAGAGGGCTATGGTGAAAAAGGAAATATCCTCAGATGAAATCTGGAAAGAAGCTTTCTGAGAAACTGCTCTGTGATGTGTGATTTCCACTCACAGAGTTACATCTGTATTTCGTGGATCTCTTTGCTAGCCTTATTTCTGTGGAATCTGAGAACAGATATTTCGGATCCCTTTGAAGACTATAGGGCCAAAGGAAATATCCTCCGATAACAAAGAGAAAGAAGAAAGAAAAACTTCTTTGAAAACTGAAAAATCTCAAGAGTTACAGCTTTCTGAAGAAGCTTTCTTTCTTCTTCTTTTGTGAATTGGCAAAGTGAATTTCAAGAAGCCTTTCGCTAAGTTCAGTGGAATTTGGCAAAGTGATATTTGAAGCCCATAGAGGGCTATGGTGAAAAAAAAATATCCTCAGATGAAATCTGGAAAGAAGCTTTCTGAGAAACTGCTTAGTGTTCTGTGTGATTCATCTCACAGAGTTACATCTGTATTTCGTGGATCTCTTTGCTAGCCTTATTTCTGTGGAATCTGAGAACAGATATTTCGGATCCCTCCCTTTGAAGACTATAGAAAAGGAAATATCCTCCCTAACAAAGAAAAAAGAAAAGAAAAAAAAAAAAGAAAGAAGAAAGTGAAAAACATCTCACAGAGTTCAGCTTTCAGAGTTACAGCTCAAGAAGAAGCTTTCAAAGACAGTTTTCTTGTGGAATTGGCAAAGTGATATTTGGAAGCCCATAGAGGGCTATGGTGGGAAAAAGGAAAAGTATCCTCAGATGAAATCTGGAAAGAAAAAAAAAATCTGAAAACTGCTCTGATGAAATCTGTGAAAGAAGCTTTCACTCAGAGTTCTTATGTTCTGTTATTTCATCTCACAGAGTTATCTTTGTATTTCGCGTTATCTTTTGCTAGCCTTATTTCTGTGGAATCTGAGAACAGATATTTCGGATCCCTTTGAAGACTATAGGGCCAAAGGAAATATCCTCCGATAACAAAGAGAAAGAAGCTTTCTGAGAAACTTCTTTGTGTTCTGTGAAATCATCTCACAGAGTTACAGCTTTCCCCTCAAGAAGCCTTTCGCTAAGACAGTTCTTGTGGAATTGGCAAAGTGATATTTGGAAGCCCATAGAGGGCTATGGTGAAAAAGGAAATATCCTCAAATGAAATCTGGAAAGAAGCTTTCTGAGAAACTGCTCTGAAGAAAGAAAATTCTCTCTCAGAAACTGTGTATTTCGTGATCTCTTTGATAGCTTATTTCTGTGGAATTGAGAACTTATTTCGGATCTCTTTGAAGACTATAGGGCCATCTTAGGAAATTCTCCCTCTGACAAAGAGAAAAATCTTTCTGAAAAAAAGAAAGAATTTTTGAAAACTTCTTTAGAGTTGAAATATCTGTGAAATCAGAAAAGAAGCTTTCTGAAGAAAGAGCTTTCTTGTGAAGAAATTTCGGCAAAGAGAGTTCTTGAAAGAACCTTTGAAGAAGCTTTTGAAAGAAAATCTTTGTGAAAATCTTGCAAAGAAAATTGAAAAAAGGACTCAAATGAAATCTTTCTGAAGAAGCTCTGAGAAACTTCTTAGTGAAGAAGCCTTTCTCTCAGAAGAAGAATGTATCTCTCAGAAATCTGAGCCTTTTTTTCTTTTGAAGAAAAGAAAGGAAATATCTGATAGAAAAGAAAAAGAAGGGCCTGAGAAAAATATTCTTTGAATCTGAAAAGAGTTGAAGCTTTTTTCAAAAAATCTCTTCTGAAAAGAGAAGAAATTTGGAAAAGAGATATTTTTGGAAAGATTGAAGAAATGGAAGAAAAATCTGAAAAATCTGAGAAAAGGAAAAAAGAAAAATCTGAGAAAAATGCTTTCTGAAACTGTTTCTGAAAACAGAGTTTTCATCTGTTTTTTGATCTTTTGCTAGCCTTAGATTCTGTTGGAATCTGAGAAACAGATATTTTCGATCCCTTTGAAGAGATATTTGGCCAAAGGAAAAATCCTCCGATAAAAAGAAAAAGAAGATTTCTGAGAAACTTCTTTGAAATCCTTCTGAAAGAAATCATCTCACAGAGTTACAGCTTTCCTTTGTCAAGAAGCCTTTCACAGAGTTACAGAAGCTTTCAGTTTCTTGTGAAGCCTTTCGCTAAGAATTTCTTGTGAAGTGATATTTGGAAGCCCATAGAGGGCTATGGTGAAAAAGGAAATATCCTCAGATGAAATCTGGAAAGAAGCTTTCTGAGAAACTGCTTAGTGTGATGAGTGAAAGAGTCTACATCTGATTTGTTTAATCTCTTTGCTGCTTACAGAGTTACATTTCGTCCCTTTGATTTCTGTCTCTTTCTGAGAATAGCTTTTTGGATCTGAGAATCTGAGAACAGATATTTCGGATAAAAAAAATATTTCCTCCAAAAGAAATATCCTCCGAAAAAAAGAAAAAGAAGCTTTCTGAGAAACTTCTTTGTGTTCTGTGAAATCATCTCACAGAGTTACAGCTTTCCCTCAAGAAGCCTTTCGCTAAGACAGTTCTTGTGGAATTGGCAAAGTGATATTTGGAAGCCCATAGAGGGCTATGGTGAAAAAGGAAATATCCTCAGATGAAATCTGGAAAAAAGAAGAGAAGCTTTCTGAAATAAAAAAGAAATCTCTGTTCTGAGAGAAACTGCTTTGAGAAACTGTGTATGTTCTCACAGAGTTACATCTGTATTTCGTGGATCTCTTTGCTAGCCTTATTTCTGTGGAATCTGAGAACAGATATTTCGGATCCCTTTGAAGACTATAGGGCCAAAGGAAATATCCTCCGATAACAAAGAGAAAGAAGCTTTCTGAGAAACTTCTTTGTGTTCTGTGAAATCATCTCACAGAGTTACAGCTTTCCCCTCAAGAAGCCTTTCGCTAAGACAGTTCTTGTGGAATTGGCAAAGTGATATTTGGAAGCCCATAGAGGGCTATGGTGAAAAAGGAAATATCCTCAGATGAAATCTGGAAAGAAATTTCTGAGAAAAATGCTCTGAAAATGTGAAAAAAAGTCACAGAGTTACATCTGTATTTCGTGGATCTCTTTTTCTAGCTTATTTCTGTGGATCTCTGAATTCTGTGGATCTGATGCTAGATTTGAAGATCTGAGAACTATATTTCGGATCAAAGGAAAAATATCCTCCGATAAACATAAGAGAAAAATAAAGATTTCTGAAAGAGAAAGAAGCTTTCTGAGAAACTTCTTTTGTGTTCTGTGAAATCATCTCACAGAGTTACAGCTTTCCCCTCAAGAAGCCTTTCGCTAAGACAGTTCTTGTGGAATTGGCAAAGTGATATTTGGAAGCCCATAGAGGGCTAGAGGGCTATGGTGAAAAAGGAAATATCCTCAGATGAAATCTGGAAAGAAGCTTTCTGAGAAACTGCTGCTTGTGTGTGTGAATTCATCTCACAGAGTTACATCTGTATTTCATCTCATATTTTCGTGGATCTCTTTGCTAGCCTTATTTCTGTGGAATCTGAGAACAGATATTTCGGATCCCTTTGAAGACTATAGGGCCAAAGGAAATATCCTCCGATAACAAAGAGAAAGAAGAAAGAAAACTGAGAAACTTCTTTGTGTTCTGTGAAATCATCTCACAGAGTTACAGCTTTCCCCTCAAGAAGCCTTTCGCTAAGACAGTTCTTGTGGAATTGGCAAAGTGATATTTGGAAGCCCATTTTGAGGGCTATGGTGGGCTTGGCAAAGTGATATTTGGAAGCCCATAGAGGGCTATGGTGAAAAAGGAAATATCCTCAGATGAAATCTGGAAAGAAGCTTTCTGAGAAACTGCTTAGTGTTCTGTGAATTCATCTCACAGAGTTACATCTGTATTTCGTGGATCTCTTTGCTAGCCTTATTTCTGTGGAATCTGAGAACAGATATTTCGGATCCCTTTGAAGACTATAGGGCCAAAGGAAATATCCTCCGATAACAAAGAGAAAGAAGAAAGAAAGAGAAAAAAAAGAGTGTTCTGTGAAATCATCTCACAGAGTTACTGCTTTCCCTCAAGAAGAGTTTCTGCTAAGACAGTTCTTGTGGAATTGGCAAAGTGATATTTGGAAGCCCATTCTTATGGCTATGGTGAAAAAGGAAATATCCTCAGATGAAATCTGGAAAAAGAAGAAAAAGAAAATGGAAGTGAAATGTGAAGAAAGAAAGAAATCAAATCTGTTTCTGATCTGTATTTCTGTGATTCTTTGCTCTCACAGAGTTACATCTGTATTTTTGGATCTCTTTGCTAGAATCTGAGAACAGATATTTCGGATCTGAGAACATTTTTCGATCCCTTTGCTATAGGGCCAAAGGAAATATCCTCCGATAACAAAGAGAAAGAAGCTTTCTGAGAAACTTCTTTGTGTTCTGTGAAATCATCTCACAGAGTTACAGCTTTCCCCTCAAGAAGCCTTTCGCTAAGACAGTTCTTGTGGAATTGGCAAAGTGATATTTGGAAGCCCATAGAGGGCTATGGTGAAAAAGGAAATATCCTCAGATGAAATCTGGAAAGAAGCTTTCTGAGAAAACTTGTGTTCTGTGTGATTCATCTCACAGAGTTTACATCTGTATTTCGTGGATCTCTTTGCTAGCCTTATTTCTGTGGATCTGAGAACAGATATTTCTGATCCCTTTTTCGACTATAGGGACCAAAGGAAATATCCTCCGATAACAAAGAGAAAGAAAGCTTTCTGAGAAACTTCTTTGAAAGAAAGTGAAATCATTTGTCACAGAGTTACAGCTTTCCCATCTCAGAAGAGTTTTTCCTAAGACAGTTCTTTTCCCTGGAATTGGCTTGTGGAATTGGCAAAGTGATATTTGGAAGCCCATAGAGGGCTATGGTGAAAAAGGAAATATCCTCAGATGAAATCTGGAAAGAAGCTTTCTGAGAAACTGCTCTGTGATGTGTGACTTCCACTCACAGAGTTACATCTGTATTTCGTGTATCTCTTTGCTAGCCTTATTTCTGTGGAATCTGAGAACAGATATTTCGGATCCCTTTGAAGACTATAGGGCCAAAGGAAATATCCTCCGATAACAAAGAGAAAGAAGCTTTCTGAGAAACTTCTTTGTGTTCTGTGAAATCATCTCACAGAGTTACAGCTTTCCCCTCAAGAAGCCTTTCGCTAAGACAGTTCTTGTGGAATTGGCAAAGTGATATTTGGAAGCCCATAGAGGGCTATGGTGAAAAAGGAAATATCCTCAGATGAAATCTGGAAAGAAGCTTTCTGAGAAAATGCTGAAAGAAATCTGGAAAGAAGCTTTCTGAGAAACTGCTTAGTGATGTGTTCACACTCACAGAGTTACATCTGTATTTCGTGGATCTCTTTGCTAGCCTTATTTCTGTGGAATCTGAGAACAGATATTTCGGATCCCTTTGAAGACTATAGGGCCAAAGGAAATATCCTCCGATAACAAAGAGAAAAAGAAGCTTTCTGAGAAACTTTCTTTGTGTTCTGTGAAATCATCTCACAGAGTTACAGCTTTCCCCTCAAGAAGCCTTTCGCTAAGACAGTTCTTGTGGAATTGGCAAAGTGATATTTGGAAGCCCATAGAGGGCTATGGTGAAAAAGGAAATATCCTCAGATGAAATCTGGAAAGAAGAAATCTGAAAAAATGCTCTGTGATTCTGTGAAATCATCTCACAGAGTTACATCTGTATTTCGTGGATCTCTTTGTAGCTTATTTCTCTTGGAATCTGAGAACAGATATTTCGGATCCCTTTGAAGATATAGAAGACAAAGGAAATATCCTCCTTTGAAATACAAAGAGAAAAAAGAAAGAAGATAACAAAGAAAAGAAGCTTTCTGAGAAACTTCTTTGTGTTCTGTGAAATCATCTCACAGAGTTACAGCTTTCCCCTCAAGAAGCCTTTCGCTAAGACAGTTCTTGTGGAATTGGCAAAGTGATATTTGGAAGCCCATAGAGGGCTATGGTGAAAAAGGAAATATCCTCAGATGAAATCTGGAAAGAAGCTTTCTGAGAAACTGCTTAGTGTTCTGTTAATTCATCACACAGAGTTACATCTGTATTTCGTGGATCTCTTTGCTAGCCTTATTTCTGTGGAATCTGAGAACAGATATTTCGGATCCCTTTGAAGACTATAGGGCCAAAGGAAATATCCTCCGATAACAAAGAGAAAGAAAGAAAAGAAGCTTTCTGAGAAACTTCTTTGTGTTCTGTGAAATCATCTCACAGAGTTACAGCTTTCCCCTCAAGAAGCCTTTCGCTAAGAAGCAGTTCTTGTGGAATTGGCAAAGTTGATATTTATTTGGAAGCCCATAGAGGGCTATGGTGAAAAAGGAAATATCCTCAGATGAAATCTGGAAAGAAGCTTTCTGAGAAACTGCTTAGTGTTCTGTGACTTCAACTCACACAGTTACATCTGTATTTCGTGGATCTCTTTGCTAGCCTTATTTCTGTGGAATCTGAGAACAGATATTTCGGATCCCTTTGAAGACTATAGGGCCAAAGGAAATATCCTCCGATAACAAAGAGAAAGAAGCTTTCTGAGAAAAACTTCTTTGTGTTCTGTGAAATCATCTCACAGAGTTACAGCTTTCTGAAGCCTTTCTTTGTAAGACAGTTCTTGTGGAATTGGCAAAGTGATTTTTTCGCCCATAGAGGGCTATGGTGAAAAAAGAAAAATCCTCAGATGAAATCTGGAAAGAAGCTTTCTGAGAAAAAGGCTTATGAAAAATGAAAAAAATCCTCTCACTGAGAGGAAAGACTTTCTGTGCTTTTTGTTCGTGATCTCTCACAGAGTTACATCTGTATTTCGTGGATTTTTCTTTGCTTTGCTAGCTTTTGTGGAATGTGGAATCTGAGAATATTATTTCGGATCCCTTTGAAGACTATAGGGCCAAAGGAAATATCCTCCGATAACAAAGAGAAAGAAGCTTTCTGAGAAACTTCTTTGTGTTCTGTGAAATCATCTCACAGAGTTACAGCTTTCCCCTCAAGAAGCCTTTCGCTAAGACAGTTCTTGTGGAATTGGCAAAGTGATATTTGGAAGCCCATAGAGGGCTATGGTGAAAAAGGAAATATCCTCAGATGAAATCTGGAAAGAAGCTTTCTGAGAAACTGCTCTGAAAACTGTTCTTCTGATCTCACAGAGTTACATCTGTATTTTTCGTGGATCTCTTTGCTAGCTTATTTCTGTGGAATCTGTGAACAGATCTTTCGGATCCTTTGAAGACTATTTCGGAAGACCATAAGGAAATATATCCTCCGAAACAAAGAAAAAAGAAGCTAAAGAGAAAACTTCTTTGAAGAAGAAAAATCATCTCACAGAGTTTCAGCTTTCCCCTCAAGAAGCCTTTTCCTAAGAAGCCTTTCGCTAAGACAGTGGAATTGGCAAAGTGATATTTGGAAGCCCATAGAGGGCTATGGTGAAAAAGGAAATATCCTCAGATGAAATCTGGAAAGAAGCTTTCTGAGAAACTGCTCTGTGATGTGTGACTTCCACTCACAGAGTTACATCTGTATTTCGTGGATCTCTTTGCTAGCCTTATTTCTGTGGAATCTGAGAACAGATATTTCGGATCCCTTTGAAGACTATAGGGCCAAAGGAAATATCCTCCGATAACAAAGAGAAAGAAGCTTTCTGAGAAAAACTTCTTTGAAAGAAAATCATCTCACAGAGTTACAGCTTTCCCCTCAAGAAGCCTTTCGCTAAGACAGTTCTTGTGGAATTGGCAAAGTGATATTTGGAAGCCCCCTAGAGGGCTATTGAAAAAAGGAAATATCCTCAGATGAAATTGGAAAGAAGCTTTCTGAGAAAAAAAAGCTTGGAAAATGAGAAATCCTCTCAGAGAAAAGAAAAAGAAATTCTCAGATGAAATCTGGAAAGAAGCTTTCTGAGAAACTGCTTGTGTGTTCTCACTCTCACAGAGTTACATCTGTATTTCGTGGTGGATCTCTTTGCTAGCTATTTCTGTGGAATGAAATCTGAGAACAGATATTTCGGATCCCTTTGAAGACTATAGGGCCAAAGGAAATATCCTCCGATAACAAAGAGAAAGAAGCTTTCTGAGAAACTTCTTTGTGTTCTGTGAAATCATCTCACAGAGTTACAGCTTTCCCCTCAAGAAGCCTTTCGCTAAGACAGTTCTTGTGGAATTGGCAAAGTGATATTTGGAAGCCCATAGAGGGCTATGGTGAAAAAGGAAATATCCTCAGATGAAATCTGGAAAGAAGCTTTCTGAAAACTGCTTAGTGTTCTGAAATGTGACTTCTACTCACAGAGTTACATCTGTATTTCGTGGATCTCTTTGCTAGCCTTATTTCTGTGGAATCTGAGAACAGATATTTCGGATCCCTTTGAAGACTATAGGGCCAAAGGAAATATCCTTTGATAACCAAAGAGAAAAAGAAAGCTTTCTGAGAAAAAGAGAAAGAAGTTTCTGAGAAACTTCTTTGTGTTCTGTCAAATCTCACAGAGTTACAGCTTTCCCCTCAAGAAGCCTTTCGCTAAGACAGTTCTTGTGGAATTGGCAAAGTGATATTTGGAAGCCCATAGAGGGCTATGGTGAAAAAGGAAATATCCTCAGATGAAATCTGGAAAGAAGCTTTCTGAGAAACTGCTTAGTGAAAAATTCATCTCACAGAGTTACATCTGTATTTCGTGGATCTCTTTGCTAGCCTTATTTCTGTGGAATCTGAGAACAGATATTTCTGGATCCCTTTGAAGATATAGGGCCAAAGGAAATATCCTCCGATAACAAAGAGAAAGAAGAAAATCTGAAGAAACTTCTTTGAAAAAGAAATCTCTCACAGAGAACAGAGAAAGAAGAAGCTTTCTTCAGACAGTTCTTGTCTCAATTACAGCTTTCCCCTCAAGAAGCCTTTCGCTGAGACAGTTCTTGTGGAGGCAAAGTGATATTTGGAAGGGCCATGGGAAGCCCATAGGAAAAATGGTGAAAAAGAAAAAATGGATGAAGAAATGAAAGAAGCTGCTGAGAAACTGCTGTGTGTGTGTGATTTCATCACACAGAGTTACATCTGTATTTCGTGGATCTCTTTGCTAGCCTTATTTCTGTGGAATCTGAGAACAGATATTTCGGATCCCTTTGAAGACTATAGGGCCAAAGGAAATATCCTCCGATAACAAAGAGAAAGAAGCTTTCTGAGAAACTTCTTTGTGTTCTGTGAAATCATCTCACAGAGTTACAGCTTTCCCCTCAAGAAGCCTTTCGCTAAGACAGTTCTTGTGGAATTGGCAAAGTGATATTTGGAAGCCCATAGAGGGCTATGGTGAAAAAGGAAATATCCTCAGATGAAATCTGGAAAGAAGCTTTCTGAGAAACTGCTTAGTGTGATCTGTGAAATTCATCTCACAGAGTTACATCTGTATTTCGTGGATCTCTTTGCTAGCCTTATTTCTCTGTATTTCGAGATCTCTTTTTGAGATTTTTTCTGGAATCTTTGAAGACAGATATTTCGGATCCCTTTGAATATATAGGGCCAAAGGAAATATCCGAAACAAAAGAGAAGAAGCTTTCTGAGAAACTTCTTTGTGTTCTGTGAAATCATCTCACAGAGTTACAGCTTTCCCCTCAAGAAGCCTTTCGCTAAGACAGTTCTTGTGGAATTGGCAAAGTGATATTTGGAAGCCCATAGAGGGCTATGGTGAAAAAGGAAATATCCTCAGATGAAATCTGGAAAGAAGCTTTCTGAGAAAACTGCTCTGTGATGTGTGAATTCTTCTCACTGAGTTACATCTGTATTTCATGGATTCTTTGCTAGCTTATTTCTGTGGATCTGAGAACTGATATTTCGGATCCCTTTGAAGACTATAGGGCCAAAGAAATATCCTCCGATAACAAAGAGAAAGAAGAATTTCTGAGAAAAATTCTTTGAAAATGAAAAACAAAGAGAAGAGAAACTGCTTTCCCTGTGAAATCTCAAGAAGTTACTTTCTTTTTCCCAGTTCTTGTGCAAACTTTCGCTAAGTGACAGCTTTCCCCTGGAAAGCCCATTGAGGAATTGGTGGAATTGGCAAAGTGATATTTGGAAGCCCATAGAGGGCTATGAAAAAAATATCCTCAGGAAAAATCTGGAATCTGGAAAAAAAAGCTTTCTGAGAAACTGCTTAGTGTTCTGTCATCTCACAGAGTTACATCTGTATTTCGTGGATCTCTTTGCTAGCCTTATTTCTGTGGAATCTGAGAACAGATATTTCGGATCCCTTTGAAGACTATAGGGCCAAAGGAAATATCCTCCGATAACAAAGAGAAAGAAGCTTTCTGAGAAACTTCTTTGTGTTCTGTGAAATCATCTCACAGAGTTACAGCTTTCCCCTCAAGAAGCCTTTCGCTAAGACAGTTCTTGTGGAATTGGCAAAGTGATATTTGGAAGCCCATAGAGGGCTATGGTGAAAAAGGAAATATCCTCAGATGAAATCTGGAAAGAAGCTTTCTGAGAAAAAATCTCTGAAGCTTTCTGTGTGACTTCTTGTCTCACAGAGTTACATCTGTATTTCGTGGATCTCTTTTTCGTAGCCTTATTTCTGTGGAATCTGAGAATCTGATATTTTTCGGATCCCTTTGAAGACTTTTCGATCCCTTTGACGGGCCAAAGGAAATATCCTCCGATAACAAAGAGAAAGAAGCTTTCTGAGAAACTTCTTTGTGTTCTGTGAAATCATCTCACAGAGTTACAGCTTTCCCCTCAAGAAGCCTTTCGCTAAGACAGTTCTTGTGGAATTGGCAAAGTGATTTTGGAAGCCCATAGAGGGCTATGGTGAAAAAGGAAAATATCCTCAATGAAATCTGGAAAGAAGCTTTCTGAAAAAAAAATGAAAAAATTCTCTCTCAAGTTACTTTCTGATTTCTGTGGATCTTTTGTGCTTTATTTCTGTGTAATCTGAGAACAGATATTTCGGATCCTTTGAAGAGCTATTAGGTGGAAGGAAAACAGATATTTCGATAATCCCTTGAGAGAAAGGGCCAAAGGAAATATCCTCCTGACAAAAAAAAGAAAAAAGCTTCTCTGAGAAAACAAACACAGAGTTTCTTCTTTGTGTTCTGTGAAATCATCACAGAGTTACAGCTTTCCCTCAAGAAAGCCTTTCGCTAAGACAGTTCTTGTGGAATTGGCAAAGTGATATTTGGAAGCCCATAGAGGGCTATGGTGAAAAAGGAAATATCCTCAGATGAAATCTGGAAAGAAGCTTTCTGAGAAACTGCTTGTGTTCTGTTAATTCATCTCACAGAGTTACATCTGTATTTCGTGGATCTCTTTGCTAGCCTTATTTCTGTGGAATCTGAGAACAGATATTTCGGATCCCTTTGAAGACTATAGGGCCAAAGGAAATATCCTCCGATAACAAAGAGAAAGAAGCTTTCTGAGAAACTTCTTTGTGTTCTGTGAAATCATCTCACAGAGTTACAGAAAGCTTCCCCTCAAGAAGCCTTTCGCTAAGACAGTTCTTGTGGAATTGGCAAAGTGATATTTGGAAGCCCATAGAGGGCTATGGTGAAAAAAAAAAATATCCTCAGATGAAATCTGGAAAGAAGCTTTCTGAGAAAACTGCTTTTCTGTGAACTTTCTGTGAATTCATCTCACAGAGAGTCACATCAGTTACATCTTTTTCGTGGATCTCTTTGCTAGCCTTATTTCTGTGGAATCTGAGAACAGATATTTCGGATCCCTTTGAAGACTATAGGGCCAAAGGAAATATCCTCCGATAACAAAGAGAAAGAAGCTTTCTGAGAAACTTCTTTGTGTTCTGTGAAATCATCTCACAGAGTTACAGCTTTCCCCCCCTCAGAAGCTTTCGCTAAGACAGTTCTTGTGGAATTGGCAAAGTGATATTTTGGAAGCCCATAGAGGGCTATGGTGAAAAAGGAAATATCCTCAGATGAAATCTGGAAAGAAGCTTTCTGAGAAAAAAAAAGTGTTGTGTGAATTTCTCTCAAGAGTTTACATCTGTATTTCTGGATCTCTTTGCTAGCCTTATTTTGTGTGGATCTTTTGAACAGATATTTCGGATCCCTTTTTCTGAAGACTTATAGGGGAATCTGAGAGGAAATATCCTCCCTTTGAAAAGAGAAAGGCCAAAGGAAATATCCTCCTCGATAACAAAGAAAAAGAAGCTTTCTGAGAAACTTCTTTGTGTTCTGTGAAATCATCATCACAGAGTTACAGCTTTCCCCTCAAGAAGCCTTTCGCTAAGACAGTTCTTGTGGAATTGGCAAAGTGATATTTGGAAGCCCATAGAGGGCTATGGTGAAAAAGGAAATATCCTCAGATGAAATCTGGAAAGAAGCTTTCTGAGAAACTGCTTGTGTTCTGTTAATTCATCTCACAGAGTTACATCTGTATTTCGTGGATCTCTTTGCTAGCCTTATTTCTGTGGAATCTGAGAACAGATATTTCGGATCCCTTTGAAGACTATAGGGCCAAAGGAAAAAGGAAATATCCTAACAAAGAGAAAGAAGAGAAAGAGAAACTTCTTTGTGTTCTGTGAAATCATCTCACAGAGTTACAGCTTTCCCCTCAAGAAGCCTTTCGCTAAGACAGTTCTTGTGGAATTGGCAAAGTGATATTTGGAAGCCCATAGAGGGCTATGGTGAAAAAGGAAATATCCTCAAAAAAAAATATCTCCTCAAAGAAATCTGAAAGAACTGAGAAACTGCTTGTGTGTTCTGTTAATTCATCTCACAGAGTTACATCTGTATTTCGTGGATCTCTTTGCTAGCCTTATTTCTGTGGAATCTGAGAACAGATATTTCGGATCCCTTTGAAGACTATAGGGCCAAAGGAAATATCCTCCGATAACAAAGAGAAAGAAGCTTTCTGAGAAACTTCTTTGTGTTCTGTGAAATCATCTCACAGAGTTACAGCTTTCCCCTCAAGAAGCCTTTCGCTAAGACAGTTCTTGTGGAATTGGCAAAGTGATATTTGGAAGCCCATAGAGGGCTATGGTGAAAAAGGAAATATCCTCAGATGAAATCTGGAAAGAAGCTTTCTGAGAAAAAGCTTGTGATCTGTGAATTCAAATGACAGAGTTTACATCTGTATTTCGTGTGATCTCTTTGCTAGAGTTACTTATTTCTGTGGAATCTGAGAACAGATATTTTTCTGTGGAATCTGAGAACCTTTGAAGACTTAGAAGAAAGGGCCAAATAAATCCGATAACAAAGAGAAAGAAGCTTTCTGAGAAACTTCTTTGTGTTCTGTGAAATCATCTCACAGAGTTACAGCTTTCCCCTCAAGAAGCCTTTCGCTAAGACAGTTCTTGTGGAATTGGCAAAGTGATATTTGGAAGCCCATTTGGAGAGGGCTATGGTGAAAAAGGAAATATCCTCAGATGAAATCTGGAAAGAAGCTTTCTGAGAAACTGCTTAGTGAAATGTGATTCATCTCACAGAGTTACATCTGTATTTCGTGGATCTCTTTGCTAGCCTTATTTCTGTTTTTCTGTGATCTGTGATCAGATATTTCGGATCCTTTTTCTGAAGACTATTTTTGAAAGGAAATATTCCTCCGATAAAAAATCTGAGAAATATTTCGAATCCCTTTGAAGACTATAGAAAAAAAATTTGAAAACAAAGAGAAAGAAGCTTTCTGAGAAACTCTCTTTGTTTCTGTGAAATCATCTCACAGAGTTACAGCTCATCCCCTCAAGAAGCCTTTCGCTAAGACAGTTCCTTTCGCTAAGGACAGTTCTTGGCAAAGTGGCAAAGTGATTTTGGAAGCCCATAGAGGGCTATGGTGAAAAAGGAAATATCCTCAGATGAAATCTGGAAAGAAGCTTTCTGAGAAACTGCTGCTTGTGATGTGTTCATCTCACAGAGTTACATCTGTATTTCGT
The DNA here is from genome assembly GCF_024542745.1 of Macaca thibetana thibetana. Taxonomy (NCBI): domain Eukaryota; kingdom Metazoa; phylum Chordata; class Mammalia; order Primates; family Cercopithecidae; genus Macaca; species Macaca thibetana. The sequence goes on along the minus strand of NW_026088985.1, from coordinate 73,912 downwards.
GGATCTCTTTGCTAGCCTTATTTCTGTGGAATCTGAGAACAGATATTTCGGATCCCTTTGAAGACTATAGGGCCAAAGGAAATATCCTCCGATAACAAAGAGAAAGAAAGCTTTCTGAGAAAAAGAATCTTTGTGTTCTGAAAATCATCTCACAGAGTTACAGCTTTCCCCTCAAGAAGCCTTCGCTAAGACAGTTCTTTTGTGGAATTGGCAAAGTGATATTTGGAAGCCCATAGAGGGCTATGGTGAAAAAGGAAATATCCTCAGATGAAATCTGGAAAGAAGCTTTCTGAGAAACTGCTTAGAAAAAAAAGAAATCTCTCACAGAGTTTCTGACATCTGTATTTTCATCTCACAGAGTCATCTTATTTCTATCTTTTTTCTGTGCCTTCTGAGATTTCTGTGGAATCTGAGAACAGATATTTCGGATCCCTTTGAAGACTATAGGGCCAAAGGAAATATCCTCCGATAACAAAGAGAAAGAAGCTTTCTGAGAAACTTCTTTGTGTTCTGTGAAATCATCTCACAGAGTTACAGCTTTCCCCTCAAGAAGCCTTTCGCTAAGACAGTTCTTGTGGAATTGGCAAAGTGATATTTGGAAGCCCATAGAGGGCTATGGTGAAAAAGGAAATATCCTCAGATGAAATCTGGAAAGAAGCTTTCTGAGAAACTGCTTAGTGAAAGAAGTGTTAAAATCTCTCACAGAGTTACATCTGTATTTCGTGGATCTCTTTGCTAGCCTTATTTCTGTGGAATCTGAGAACAGATATTTCTGGATCCCTTTGAAGACTATAGGGCCAAAGGAAATATCCCTCCGAAACAAAGAGAAAGAAGCTTTCTGAGAAACTTCTTTGTGTTCTGTGAAATCATCTCACAGAGAAATCATCTCACAGAGTTTCAGCTTTCCCCTCAAGAAGCCTTTCGCTAAGACAGTTCTTGTGGAATTGGCAAAGTGATATTTGGAAGCCCATAGAGGGCTATGGTGAAAAAGGAAATATCCTCAGATGAAATCTGGAAAGAAGCTTTCTGAGAAACTGCTTGTGTGAATTCATGACACACAGTTACATCTGTATTTCGTGGATCTCTTTGCTAGCCTTATTTCTGTGGAATCTGAGAACAGATATTTCGGATCCCTTTGAAGACTATAGGGCCAAAGGAAATAATATCCTCCGATAACAAAGAGAAAGAAGCTTTCTGAGAAAAAAAAAAGTGTTCTGTGAAATCATCTCACAGAGTTACAGCTTTCCCCTCAAGAAGCCTTTCGCTAAGACAGTTCTTGTGGAATTGGCAAAGTGATATTTTTGGAAGCCCATAGAGGGCTATGGTGAAAAAGGAAATATCCTCAGATGAAATCTGGAAAGAAAAAGGAAATTCTCAGATGAAAAAAAAGAAGCTTTCTGAAACTGCTTAGTGTTGTGTTCATCTCACACAGTTACATCTGTATTTCGTGGATCTCTTTGCTAGCCTTATTTCTGTGGAATCTGAGAACAGATATTTCGGATCCCTTTGAAGACTATAGGGCCAAAGGAAATATCCTCCGATAAGAAAGAGAAAGAAGCTTTCTGAGAAACTTCTTTGTGTTCTGTGAAATCATCTCACAGAGTTACAGCTTTCCCCTCAAGAAGCCTTTCGCTAAGACAGTTCTTGTGGAATTGGCAAAGTGATATTTGGAAGCCCATAGAGGGCTATGGTGAAAAAGGAAATATCCTCAGATGAAATCTGGAAAGAAGCTTTCTGAGAAACTGCTTGTGAAATGTGAATTCAAATCTCTCACAGAGTTTACATCTGTATTTCGTGGATCTCTTTGCTAGCCTTATTTCTTTCGTGGAATCTGAGAACAGATATTTCTGATCTGAGAACCTTTTTCGGATCCCTTTGAAGACTAAAGGGCCAAAGGAAATCCTCCGATAACAAAGAGAAAGAAAGCTTTCTGAGAAACTTCTTTGTGTGTTCTGTGAAATCATCTCACAGAGTTACAGCTTTCCCCTCAAGAAGCCTTTCGCTAAGACAGTTCTTGTGGAATTGGCAAAGTGATATTTGGAAGCCCATAGAGGGCTATGGTGAAAAAGGAAATATCCTCAGATGAAATCTGGAAAGAAGCTTTCTGAGAAACTGCTTAGTGTTCTGTGAATTCATCTCACACAGTTACATCTGTATTTCGTGGATCTCTTTGCTAGCCTTATTTCTGTGGAATCTGAGAACAGATATTTCGGATCCCTTTGAAGACTATAGGGCCAAAGGAAATATCCTCCGATAACAAAGAGAAAGAAGCTTTCTGAGAAACTTCTTTGTGTTCTGTGAAATCATCTCACAGAGTTACAGCTTTTTCCCCTCAAGAAGCCTTTCGCTAAGACAGTTCTTGTGGAATTGGCAAAGTGATATTTGGAAGCCCATAGAGGGCTATGGTGAAAAAGGAAAAAAAGGAAATATCCTCAGATGAAATCTGGAAAAAGCTTTCTGAGAAACTGCTTAGTGTTCTGTTAATTCATCTCACAGAGTTACATCTGTATTTCGTGGATCTCTTTGCTAGCCTTATTTCTGTGGAATCTGAGAACAGATATTTCGGATCCCTTTGAAGACTATAGGGCCAAAGGAAATATCCTCCGATAACAAAGAGAAAGAAGCTTTCTGAGAAACTTCTTTGTGTTCTGTGAAATCATCTCACAGAGTTACAGCTTTCCCCTCAAGAAGCCTTTCGCTAAGACAGTTTCTTGTGGAATTGGCAAAGTGATATTTTTGGAAGCCCATAGAGGGCTATGGTGAAAAAGGAAATATCCTCAGATGAAATCTGGAAAGAAGCTTTCTGAGAAAAATTAGTGAAGCTGTGAAAACTTCATCTCACAGAGTTTACATCTGTATTTCGTGGATCTCTTTGCTAGCCTTATTTCTGTGGAATCTGAGAACAGATATTTCGGATCCCTTTGAAGACTATAGGGCCAAAAAGGAAATATCCTCCGATAACAAAGAGAAAGAAGCTTTCTGAGAAACTTCTTTGTGTTCTGTGAAATCATCTCACAGAGTTACAGCTTTCCCCTCAAGAAGCCTTTCGCTAAGACAGTTCTTGTGGAATTGGCAAAGTGATATTTGGAAGCCCATAGAGGGCTATGGTGAAAAAAAGGAAATATCCTCAGATGAAATCTGGAAAGAAGCTTTCTGAGAAACTGCTTAGTGTTCTGTGATTCATCTCACAGAGTTACATCTGTATTTCGTGGATCTCTTTGCTAGCCTTATTTCTGTGGAATCTGAGAACAGATATTTCGGATCCCTTTGAAGACTATAGGGCCAAAGGAAATATATTTCTCCGATAACAAAGAGAAAGAAAATATCCGAGAAAACTTCTTTGTGTTCTGTGAAAACTCTCTCACAGAGTTCAGTGAAATCACAAGAAGCCTTTCGCTAAGAAGAGTTTTTGTGGAAAAGACAGTTGGCAAAGTGGATGATTTTGGCAAAGTGATATTTGGAAGCCCATAGAGGGCTATGGTGAAAAAGGAAATATCCTCAGATGAAATCTGGAAAGAAGCTTTCTGAGAAACTGCTTAGTGTTCTGTGACTTTCACTCACAGAGTTACATCTGTATTTCGTGGATCTCTTTGCTAGCCTTATTTCTGTGGAATCTGAGAACAGATATTTCGGATCCCTTTGAAGACTATAGGGCCAAAGGAAATATCCTCCGATAACAAAGAGAAAGAAGCTTTCTGAGAAACTTCTTTGTGTTCTGTGAAATCATCTCACAGAGTTACAGCTTTCCCCTCAAGAAGCCTTTCGCTAAGACAGTTCTTGTGGAATTGGCAAAGTGATATTTGGAAGCCCATAGAGGGCTATGGTGAAAAAGGAAAAGTATCCTCCATATGAAATCTGGAAAAAAGCTTTCTGAAATCTGAAAAGAAGGAAAGAAGTGTTCTGTTAATGTCATTCTCACTTCAGAGTTACATCTGTACATTTTACGTGTGGATTCTCTTTGCTAGCCTTATTTTTGTGGAATCTGAGAACAGATATTTCGGATCCCTTTGAAGACTATAGGGCCAAAGGAAATATCCTCCGATCCTCCGAAAGAAAGAGAAAGAAGCTTTCTGAGAAACTTCTTTGTGTTCTGTGAAATCATCTCACAGAGTTACAGCTTTCCCCTCAAGAAGCCTTTCGCTAAGACAGTTCTTGTGGAATTGGCAAAGTGATATTTGGAAGCCCATAGAGGGCTATGGTGAAAAAGGAAATATCCTCAGATGAAATCTGGAAAGAAGCTTTCTGAGAAACTGCTTAGTGTTCTGTGAATTCATCTCACAGAGTTACATCTGTATTTCGTGGATCTCTTTGCTAGCCTTATTTCTGTGGCTAATCTGAGAATCTGAGAAGAGATATTTCGGATCCCTTTGAAGACTATAGGGCCAAAGGAAATATCCTCCGATAACAAAGAGAAAGAAGCTTTCTGAGAAACTTCTTTGTGTTTCTGTGAAATCATCTCACAGAGTTACAGCTTTCCCCTCAAGAAGCCTTTCGCTAAGACAGTTCTTGTGGAATTGGCAAAGTGATATTTGGAAGCCCATAGAGGGCTATGGTGAAAAAGGAAATATCCTCAGATGAAATCTGGAAAGAAGCTTTCTGAGAAACTGCTTAGTGTTGTGTTAATTCATCTCACAGAGTTACATCTGTATTTCGTGGATCTCTTTGCTAGCCTTATTTCTGTGGAATCTGAGAACAGATATTTCGGATCCCTTTGAAGACTATAGGGCCAAAGGAAATATCCTCCGATAACAAAGAGAAAGAAGCTTTCTGAGAAACTTCTTTGTGTTCTGTGAAATCATCTCACAGAGTTACAGCTTTCCCCTCAAGAAGCCTTTCGCTAAGACAGTTCTTGTGGAATTGGCAAAGTGATATTTGGAAAAGTGATAGAGGGCTATGGTGGTGAAAAAGGAAATATCCTCAGATGAAATCTGGAAAAAAGCTTTCTGAGAAACTGCTTAGTGTTCTGTTAATTCATCTCACAGAGTTACATCTGTATTTCGTGGATCTCTTTGCTAGCCTTATTTCTGTGGAATCTGAGAACAGATATTTCGGATCCCTTTGAAGACTATAGGGCCAAAGGAAATATCCTCCGATAACAAAGAGAAAGAAGCTTTCTGAGAAACTTCTTTGTGTTCTGTGAAATCATCTCACAGAGTTACAGCTTTCCCCTCAAGAAGCCTTTCGCTAAGACAGTTCTTGTGGAATTGGCAAAGTGATATTTGGAAGCCCATAGAGGGCTATGGTGAAAAAGGAAATATCCTCAGATGAAATCTGGAAAGAAGCTTTCTGAGAAAAAATGCTTAGTGTTCTGTGAAAAAAGGAAATATCTCACAGAGTTACATCTGTATTTTTTCGTGGATCTCTTTGCTAGCCTTATCTTCTGTGGCCTTATTTCTGTGGAATCTGAGAACAGATATTTCGGATCCCTTTGAAGACTATAGGGCCAAAGGAAATATCCTCCCCCGATAACAAAGAGAAAGAAGCTTTCTGAGAAACTTCTTTGTGTTCTGTGAAATCATCTCACAGAGTTACAGCTTTCCCCTCAAGAAGCCTTTCGCTAAGACAGTTCTTGTGGAATTGGCAAAGTGATATTTGGAAGCCCATAGAGGGCTATGGTGAAAAAGGAAATATCCTCAGATGAAAAATCTGAAGCTTTCTGAGAAAAATGCTTAGTGTTCTGTTAATTTCATCTCACAGAGTTACATCTGTATTTCGTGGATCTCTTTGCTAGCTTTTTTTCTGTGGAATCTGAGAACAGATATTTCGGATCCCTTTGAAGACTATAGGGCCAAAGGAAATATCCTCCGATAACAAAGAGAAAGAAGCTTTCTGAGAAACTTCTTTGTGTTCTGTGAAATCATCTCACAGAGTTTACAGCTTTTTGTGTTCTGTGAAATCATCAAGAAGCCTTTCAGCCCCCTCAAGAAGCCTTTTGTGGAAGTTCTTGTGGAATTGGCAAAGTGATATTTATTTGGAAGCCCATAGAGGGCTATGGTGAAAAAGGAAATATCCTCAGAAATATCCTCAGATGAAATCTGGAAAGAAGCTTTCTGAGAAACTGCTTAGTGTTCTGTTAATTCATCTCACAGAGTTACATCTGTATTTCGTGGATCTCTTTGCTAGCCTTATTTCTGTGGAATCTGAGAACAGATATTTCGGATCCCTTTGAAGACTATAGGGCCAAAGGAAATATCCTCCGATAACAAAGAGAAAGAAAAAAGAAGAGAAAGAAACTTCTTTGTGTTCTGTGAAATCATCTCACAGAGTTACAGCTTTCCCCTCAAGAAGCCTTTCGCTAAGACAGTTCTTGTGGAATTGGCAAAGTGATATTTGGAAGCCCATAGAGGGCTATGGTGAAAAAGGAAATATCCTCAGATGAAATCTGGAAAGAAGCTTTCTGAGAAAAACTTAGTGTGTGTGAATTCATCACAGAGTTACATCTGTATTTCGTGGATCTCTTTGCTAGCCTTATTTCTGTGGAATCTGAGAACAGATATTTCGGATCCCTTTGAAGACTATAGGGCCAAAGGAAATATCCTCCGATAACAAAGAGAAAGAAGCTTTCTGAGAAACTTCTTTGTGTTCTGTGAAATCATCTCACAGAGTTACAGCTTTCCCCTCAAGAAGCCTTTCGAAGCCTTTCGCTTTCGCTAAGACAGTTCTTGTGGAATTGGCAAAGTGATATTTGGAAGCCCATAGAGGGCTATGGTGAAAAAGGAAATATCCTCAGATGAAATCTGGAAAGAAGCTTTCTGAGAAACTGCTTAGTGTTCTGTTAATTCATCTCACAGAGTTACATCTGTATTTCGTGGATCTCTTTTTCTAGCCTTATTTCTGTGGAATCTGAGAACAGATATTTTTCGGATCCCTTTGACTATAGGGCCAAAGGAAATATCCTCCGATAACAAAGAGAAAGAAAGCTTTCTTTCTGAGAAACTTCTTTGTGTTCTGTGAAATCATCTCACAGAGTTACAGCTTTCCCCCCTCAAGAAGCCTTTCGCTAAGACAGTTCTTGTGGAATTGGCAAAGTGATATTTGGAAGCCCATAGAGGGCTATGGTGAAAAAGGAAATATCCTCAGATGAAATCTGGAAAGAGAAGCTTTCTGAAAAAACTGCTTAGTGTTCTGTTCACACAGAGAATTCATTCTCACTATGGTGAGTTACATCTGTATTTCGTGGATCTCTTTTTCGTAGCCTTTTGCTTTATTTCTGTGGAATCTGAGAACAGATATTTCGGATCCCTTTGAAGACTATAGGGCCAAAGGAAATATCCTCCGATAACAAAGAGAAAGAAGCTTTCTGAGAAACTTCTTTGTGTTCTGTGAAATCATCTCACAGAGTTACAGCTTTCCCCTCAAGAAGCCTTTCGCTAAGACAGTTCTTGTGGAATTGGCAAAGTGATATTTGGAAGCCCATAGAGGGCTATGGTGAAAAAGGAAATATCCTCAGATGAAATCTGGAAAAATCTGAAGCTTTCTGAGAAACTGCTTAGTGTTCTGTTAATTCATCTCACAGAGTTACATCTGTATTTCGTGGATCTCTTTGCTAGCCTTATTTCTGTGGAATCTGAGAACAGATATTTCGGATCCCTTTGAAGACTATAGGGCCAAAGGAAATATCCTCCGATAACAAAGAGAAAGAAGCTTTCTGAGAAACTTCTTTGTGTTCTGTGAAATCATCTCACAGAGTTACAGCTTTCCCCTCAAGAAGCCTTTCGCTAAGACAGTTCTTGTGGAATTGGCAAAGTGATATTTGGAAGCCCATAGAGGGCTATGGTGAAAAAGGAAATATCCTCAGATGAAATCTGGAAAGAAGCTTTCTGAGAAACTGCTTAGAGTTCTGTTAATTCATCTCACAGAGTTACATCTGTATTTCGTGGATCTCTTTGCTAGCCTTATTTCTGTGGAATCTGAGAACAGATATTTCGGATCCCTTTGAAGACTATAGGGCCAAAGGAAATATCCTCCGATAACAAAGAGAAAGAAGCTTTCTGAGAAACTTCTTTGTGTTCTGTGAAATCATCTCACAGAGTTACAGCTTTCCCCTCAAGAAGCCTTTCGCTAAGACAGTTCTTGTGGAATTGGCAAAGTGATATTTGGAAGCCCATAGAGGGCTATGGTGAAAAAGGAAATATCCTCAGATGAAATCTGGAAAGAAGCTTTCTGAGAAACTGCTTAGTGTTCTGTGTAATTCATCTCACAGAGTTTACATCTGTATTTCGTGGATTCATCTCTTTGCTAGCCTTATTTCTTTGCTGGCCTTATTTCTGTGGAATCTGAGAACAGATATTTCGGATCCCTTTGAAGACTATAGGGCCAAAGGAAATATCCTCCGATAACAAAGAGAAAGAAGCTTTCTGAGAAACTTCTTTGTGTTCTGTGAAATCATCTCACAGAGTTACAGCTTTCCCCTCAAGAAGCCTTTCGCTAAGACAGTTCTTGTGGAATTGGCAAAGTGATATTTGGAAGCCCATAGAGGGCTATGGTGAAAAAGGAAATATCCTCAGATGAAATCTGGAAAGAAGCTTTCTGAGAAACTGCTTAGTGTTCTGTTAATTCATCTCACAGAGTTACATCTGTATTTCGTGGATCTCTTTGCTAGCTAGCCTTATTTCTGTGGAATCTGAGAACAGATATTTCGGATCCCTTTGAAGACTATAGGGCCAAAGGAAATATCCTCCGATAACAAAGAGAAAGAAGCTTTCTGAGAAACTTCTTTGTGTTCTGTGAAATCATCTCACAGAGTTACAGCTTTCCCCTCAAGAAGCCTTTCGCTAAGACAGTTCTTGTGGAATTGGCAAAGTGATATTTGGAAGCCCATAGAGGGCTATGGGGCTGAAAAAAAAGGAAATATCCTCAGATGAAATCTGGAAAAATCTGGAAAGAAGCTTTCTGAGAAACTGCTTAGTGTTCTGTTAATTCATCTCACAGAGTTACATCTGTATTTCGTGGATCTCTTTGCTAGCCTTATTTCTGTGGAATCTGAGAACAGATATTTCGGATCCCTTTGAAGACTATAGGGCCAAAGGAAATATCCTCCGATAACAAAGAGAAAGAAGCTTTCTGAGAAACTTCTTTGTGTTCTGTGAAATCATCTCACAGAGTTACAGCTTTCCCCTCAAGAAGCCTTTCGCTAAGACAGTTCTTGTGGAATTGGCAAAGTGATATTTGGAAGCCCATAGAGGGCTATGGTGAAAAAGGAAATATCCTCAGATGAAATCTGGAAAGAAGCTTTCTGAGAAACTGCTTAGTGTTCTGTGAATTCATCTCACAGAGTTACATCTGTATTTCGTGGATCTCTTTGCTAGCCTTATTTCTGTGGAATCTGAGAACAGATATTTCGGATCCCTTTGAAGACTATAGGGCCAAAGGAAATACCTCCGATAACAAAGAGAAAGAAGCTTTCTGAGAAACTTCTTTGTGTTCTGTGAAATCATCTCACAGAGTTACAGCTTTCCCCTCAAGAAGCCTTTCGCTAAGACAGTTCTTGTGGAATTGGCAAAGTGATATTTGGAAGCCCATAGAGGGCTATGGTGAAAAAGGAAATATCCTCAGATGAAAAATCTGGAAAGAAGCTTTCTGAGAAACTGCTTAGTGTTCTGTTAATTCATCTCACAGAGTTACATCTGTATTTCGTGGATCTCTTTGCTAGCCTTATTTCTGTGGAATCTGAGAACAGATATTTCGGATCCCTTTGAAGACTATAGGGCCAAAGGAAATATCCTCCGATAACAAAGAGAAAGAAAGAAGCTTTCTGAGAAAACTTTCTTTGTGTTCTGTGAAATCATCTCACAGAGTTACAGCTTTCCCCTCAAGAAGCCTTTCGCTAAGACAGTTCTTGTGGAAATTGGCAAAGTGATATTTGGAAGCCCTAGAGGGCTATGGTGAAAAAGGAAATATCCTCAGATGAAATCTGGAAAGAAGCTTTCTGAGAAACTGCTTAGTGTTCTGTTAATTCATCTCACAGAGTTACATTGTACATCTGTATTTCGTGGATCTCTTTGCTAGCCTTATTTCTGTGGAATCTGAGAACAGATATTTCGGATCCCTTTGAAGACTATAGGGCCAAAGGAAATATCCTCCGATAACAAAGAGAAAGAAGCTTTCTGAGAAACTTCTTTGTGTTCTGTGAAATCATCTCACAGAGTTACAGCTTTCCCCTCAAGAAGCCTTTCGCTAAGACAGTTCTTGTGGAATTGGCAAAGTGATATTTGGAAGCCCATAGAGGGCTATGGTGAAAAAGGAAATATCCTCAGATGAAATCTGGAAAGAAGCTTTCTGAGAAACTGCTTAGTGTTCTGTTATTCATCTCACAGAGTTACATCTGTATTTCGTGGATCTCTTTGCTAGCCTTATTTCTGTGGAATCTGAGAACAGATATTTCGGATCCCTTTGAAGACTATAGGGCCAAAGGAAATATCCTCCGATAACAAAGAGAAAGAAGCTTTCTGAGAAACTTCTTTGTGTTCTGTGAAATCATCTCACAGAGTTACAGCTTTCCCCTCAAGAAGCCTTTCGCTAAGACAGTTCTTGTGGAATTGGCAAAGTGATATTTGGAAGCCCATAGAGGGCTATGGTGAAAAAGGAAATATCCTCAGATGAAATCTGGAAAGAAGCTTTCTGAGAAACTGCTTAGTGTTCTGTTAATTCATCTCACAGAGTTACATCTGTATTTCGTGGATCTCTTTGCTAGCCTTATTTCTGTGGAATCTGAGAACAGATATTTTTCGGATCCCTTTGAAGACTATAGGGCCAAAGGAAATATCCTCCGATAACAAAGAGAAAGAAGCTTTCTGAGAAACTTCTTTGTGTTCTGTGAAAAATCATCTCACAGAGTTACAGCTTTCCCCTCAAGAAGCCTTTCGCTAAGACAGTTCTTGTGGAATTGGGAATTGGCAAAGTGATATTTGGAAGCCCATAGAGGGCTATGGTGAAAAAGGAAATATCCTCAGATGAAATCTGGAAAGAAGCTTTCTGAGAAACTGCTTAGTGTTCTGTTAATTCATCTCACAGAGTTACATCTGTATTTCGTGGATCTCTTTGCTAGCCTTATTTCTGTGGAATCTGAGAACAGATATTTCGGATCCCTTTGAAGACTATAGGGCCAAAGGAAATATCCTCCGATAACAAAGAGAAAGAAGCTTTCTGAGAAAAACTTCTTTGTGTTCTGTGAAATCATCTCACAGAGTTACAGCTTTCCCCTCAAGAAGCCTTTCGCTAAGACAGTTCTTGTGGAATTGGCAAAGTGATATTTGGAAGCCCATAGAGGGCTATGGTGAAAAAGGAAATATCCTCAGATGAAATCTGGAAAGAAGCTTTCTGAGAAACTGCTTAGTGTTCTGTTAATTCATCTCACAGAGTTACATCTGTATTTCGTGGATCTCTTTGCTAGCCTTATTTCTGTGGAATCTGAGAACAGATATTTCGGATCCCTTTGAAGACTATAGGGCCAAAGGAAATATCCTCCGATAACAAAGAGAAAGAAAGAAGCTTTCTGAGAAAACTTCTTTGTGTTCTGTGAAATCATCTCACAGAGTTACAGCTTTCCCCTCAAGAAGCCTTTCGCTAAGACAGTTCTTGTGGAATTGGCAAAGTGATATTTGGAAGCCCATAGAGGGCTATGGTGAAAAAGGAAATATCCTCAGATGAAATCTGGAAAGAAGCTTTCTGAGAAACTGCTTAGTGTTCTGTTAATTCATCTCACAGAGTTACATCTGTATTTCGTGGATCTCTTTGCTAGCCTTATTTCTGTGGAATCTGAGAACAGATATTTCGGATCCCTTTGAAGACTATAGGGCCAAAGGAAATATCCTCCGATAACAAAGAGAAAGAAATTTTCTGAGAAACTTCTTTGTGTTCTGTGAAATCATCTCACAGAGTTACAGCTTTCCCCTCAAGAAGCCTTTCGCTAAGACAGTTCTTGTGGAATTGGCAAAGTGATATTTGGAAGCCCATAGAGGGCTATGGTGAAAAAGGAAAAAGGAAATATCCTCAGATGAAATCTGGAAAGAAGCTTTCTGAGAAACTGCTTAGTGTTCTGTTAATTCATCTCACAGAGTTACATCTGTATTTCGTGGATCTCTTTGCTAGCCTTATTTCTGTGGAATCTGAGAACAGATATTTCGGATCCCTTTGAAGACTATAGGGCCAAAGGAAATATCCTCCGATAACAAAGAGAAAGAAGCTTTCTGAGAAAAACTTCTTTGTGTTCTGTGAAATCATCTCACAGAGTTTACAGCTTTCCCCTCAAGAAGCCTTTCGCTAAGACAGTTCTTGTGGAATTGGCAAAGTGATATTTGGAAGCCCATAGAGGGCTATGGTGAAAAAGGAAATATCCTCAGATGAAATCTGGAAAGAAGCTTTCTGAGAAACTGCTTAGTGTTCTGTTAATTCATCTCACAGAGTTACATCTGTATTTCGTGGATCTCTTTGCTAGCCTTATTTCTGTGGAATCTGAGAACAGATATTTCGGATCCCTTTGAAGACTATAGGGCCAAAGGAAATATCCTCCGATAACAAAGAGAAAGAAGCTTTCTGAGAAACTTCTTTGTGTTTCTGTGAAATCATCTCACAGAGTTACAGCTTTCCCCTCAAGAAGCCTTTCGCTAAGACAGTTCTTGTGGAATTGGCAAAGTGATATTTGGAAGCCCATAGAGGGCTATGGTGAAAAAGGAAATATCCTCAGATGAAATCTGGAAAGAAGCTTTCTGAGAAACTGCTTAGTGTTCTGTTAATTCATCTCACAGAGTTACATCTGTATTTCGTGGATCTCTTTGCTAGCCTTATTTCTGTGGAATCTGAATCTGAGAACAGATATTTCGGATCCCTTTGAAGACTATAGGGCCAAAGGAAATATCCTCCGATAACAAAGAGAAAGAAGCTTTCTGAGAAACTTCTTTGTGTTCTGTGAAATCATCTCACAGAGTTACAGCTTTCCCCTCAAGAAGCCTTTCGCTAAGACAGTTCTTGTGGAATTGGCAAAGTGATATTTGGAAGCCCATAGAGGGCTATGGTGAAAAAGGAAATATCCTCAGATGAAATCTGGAAAGAAGCTTTCTGAGAAACTGCTTAGTGTTCTGTTAATTCATCTCACAGAGTTACATCTGTATTTCGTGGATCTCTTTGCTAGCCTTATTTCTGTGGAATCTGAGAACAGATATTTCGGATCCCTTTGAAGACTATAGGGCCAAAGGAAATATCCTCCGATAACAAAGAGAAAGAAGCTTTCTGAGAAACTTCTTTGTGTTCTGTGAAATCATCTCACAGAGTTACAGCTTTCCCCTCAAGAAGCCTTTCGCTAAGACAGTTCTTGTGGAATTGGCAAAGTGATATTTGGAAGCCCATAGAGGGCTATGGTGAAAAAGGAAATATCCTCAGATGAAATCTGGAAAGAAGCTTTCTGAGAAACTGCTTAGTGTTCTGTTAATTCATCTCACAGAGTTACATCTGTATTTCGTGGATCTCTTTGCTAGCCTTATTTCTGTGGAATCTGAGAACAGATATTTCGGATCCCTTTGAAGACTATAGGGCCAAAGGAAATATCCTCCGATAACAAAGAGAAAGAAGCTTTCTGAGAAACTTCTTTGTGTTCTGTGAAATCATCTCACAGAGTTACAGCTTTCCCCTCAAGAAGCCTTTCGCTAAGACAGTTCTTGTGGAATTGGCAAAGTGATATTTGGAAGCCCATAGAGGGCTATGGTGAAAAAGGAAATATCCTCAGATGAAATCTGGAAAGAAGCTTTCTGAGAAACTGCTTAGTGTTCTGTTAATTCATCTCACAGAGTTACATCTGTATTTCGTGGATCTCTTTGCTAGCCTTATTTCTGTGGAATCTGAGAACAGATATTTCGGATCCCTTTGAACTATAGGGCCAAAGGAAATATCCTCCGATAACAAAGAGAAAGAAGCTTTCTGAGAAACTTCTTTGTGTTCTGTGAAATCATCTCACAGAGTTACAGCTTTCCCCTCAAGAAGCCTTTCGCTAAGACAGTTCTTGTGGAATTGGCAAAGTGATATTTGGAAGCCCATAGAGGGCTATGGTGAAAAAGGAAATATCCTCAGATGAAATCTGGAAAGAAGCTTTCTGAGAAACTGCTTAGTGTTCTGTTAATTCATCTCACAGAGTTTACATCTGTATTTCGTGGATCTCTTTGCTAGCCTTATTTCTGTGGAATCTGAGAACAGATATTTCGGATCCCTTTGAAGACTATAGGGCCAAAGGAAATATCCTCCGATAACAAAGAGAAAGAAGCTTTTTCTGAGAAACTTCTTTGTGTTCTGTGAAATCATCTCACAGAGTTACAGCTTTCCCCTCAAGAAGCCTTTCGCTAAGACAGTTCTTGTGGAATTGGCAAAGTGATATTTGGAAGCCCATAGAGGGCTATGGTGAAAAAGGAAATATCCTCAGATGAAATCTGGAAAGAAGCTTTCTGAGAAAACTGCTTAGTGTTCTGTTAATTCATCTCACAGAGTTACATCTGTATTTCGTGGATCTCTTTGCTAGCCTTATTTCTGTGGAATCTGAGAACAGATATTTCGGATCCCTTTGAAGACTATAGGGCCAAAGGAAATATCCTCCGATAACAAAGAGAAAGAAGCTTTCTGAGAAACTTCTTTGTGTTCTGTGAAATCATCTCACAGAGTTACAGCTTTCCCCTCAAGAAGCCTTTCGCTAAGAAGCCTTTCGCTAAGACAGTTCTTGTGGAATTGGCAAAGTGATATTTGGAAGCCCATAGAGGGCTATGGTGAAAAAGGAAATATCCTCAGATGAAATCTGGAAAGAAGCTTTCTGAGAAACTGCTTAGTGTTCTGTTAATTCATCTCACAGAGTTACATCTGTATTTCGTGGATCTCTTTGCTAGCCTTATTTTTTCTGTGGAATCTGAGAACAGATATTTCGGATCCCTTTGAAGACTATAGGGCCAAAGGAAATATCCTCCGATAACAAAGAGAAAGAAGCTTTCTGAGAAACTTCTTTGTGTTCTGTGAAATCATCTCACAGAGTTACAGCTTTCCCCTCAAGAAGCCTTTCGCTAAGACAGTTCTTGTGGAATTGGCAAAGTGATATTTGGAAGCCCATAGAGGGCTATGGTGAAAAAGGAAATATCCTCAGATGAAATCTGGAAAGAAGCTTTCTGAGAAACTGCTTAGTGTTCTGTTAATTCATCTCACAGAGTTTACATCTGTATTTCGTGTGATCTCTTTGCTAGCCTTATTTCTGTGGAATCTGAGAACAGATATTTCGGATCCCTTTGAAGACTATAGGGCCAAAGGAAATATCCTCCGATAACAAAGAGAAAGAAGCTTTCTGAGAAACTTCTTTGTGTTCTGTGAAATCATCTCACAGAGTTACAGCTTTCCCCTCAAGAAGCCTTTCGCTAAGACAGTTCTTGTGGAATTGGCAAAGTGATATTTGGAAGCCCATAGAGGGCTATGGTGAAAAAGGAAATATCCTCAGATGAAATCTGGAAAGAAGCTTTCTGAGAAACTGCTTAGTGTTCTGTTAATTCATCTCACAGAGTTACATCTGTATTTCGTGGATCTCTTTGCTAGCCTTATTTCTGTGGAATCTGAGAACAGATATTTCGGATCCCTTTGAAGACTATAGGGCCAAAGGAAATATCCTCCGATAACAAAGAGAAAGAAAGAAGCTTTCTGAGAAACTTCTTTGTGTTCTGTGAAATCATCTCACAGAGTTACAGCTTTCCCCTCAAGAAGCCTTTCGCTAAGACAGTTCTTGTGGAATTGGCAAAGTGATATTTGGAAGCCCATAGAGGGCTATGGTGAAAAAGGAAATATCCTCAGATGAAATCTGGAAAGAAGCTTTCTGAGAAACTGCTTAGTGTTCTGTTAATTCATCTCACAGAGTTACATCTGTATTTCGTGGATCTCTTTGCTAGCCTTATTTTTCTGTGGAATCTGAGAACAGATATTTCGGATCCCTTTGAAGACTATAGGGCCAAAGGAAATATCCTCCGATAACAAAGAGAAAGAAGCTTTCTGAGAAACTTCTTTGTGTTCTGTGAAATCATCTCACAGAGTTACAGCTTTCCCCTCAAGAAGCCTTTCGCTAAGACAGTTCTTGTGGAATTGGCAAAGTGATATTTGGAAGCCCATAGAGGGCTATGGTGAAAAAGGAAATATCCTCAGATGAAATCTGGAAAGAAGCTTTCTGAGAAACTGCTTAGTGTTCTGTTAATTCATCTCACAGAGTTACATCTGTATTTCGTGGATCTCTTTGCTAGCCTTATTTCTGTGGAATCTGAGAACAGATATTTCGGATCCCTTTGAAGACTATAGGGCCAAAGGAAATATCCTCCGATAAACAAAGAGAAAAAGAAGCTTTCTGAGAAACTTCTTTGTGTTCTGTGAAATCATCTCACAGAGTTACAGCTTTCCCCTCAAGAAGCCTTTCGCTAAGACAGTTCTTGTGGAATTGGCAAAGTGATATTTGGAAGCCCATAGAGGGCTATGGTGAAAAAGGAAATATCCTCAGATGAAATCTGGAAAGAAGCTTTCTGAGAAACTGCTTAGTGTTCTGTTAATTCATCTCACAGAGTTACATCTGTATTTCGTGGATCTCTTTGCTAGCCTTATTTCTGTGGAATCTGAGAACAGATATTTCGGATCCCTTTGAAGACTATAGGGCCAAAGGAAATATCCTCCGATAACAAAGAGAAAGAAGAAGCTTTCTGAGAAAACTTCTTTGTGTTCTGTGAAATCATCTCACAGAGTTACAGCTTTCTTTCCCCTCAAGAAGCCTTTCGCTAAGACAGTTCTTGTGGAATTGGCAAAGTGATATTTGGAAGCCCATAGAGGGCATGGTGAAAAAGGAAATATCCTCAGATGAAATCTGGAAAGAAGCTTTCTGAGAAACTGCTTAGTGTTCTGTTAATTCATCTCACAGAGTTACATCTGTATTTCGTGGATCTCTTTGCTAGCCTTATTTCTGTGGAATCTGAGAACAGATATTTCGGATCCCTTTGAAGACTATAGGGCCAAAGGAAAAATCCTCCGATAACAAAGAAAGAAAAAGCTTTCTGAGAAACTTCTTTGTGTTTCTGAGAAACTTCTTTGTGTTCTGTGAAATCATCTCACAGAGTTACAGCTTTCCCCTCAAGAAGCCTTTCGCTAAGACAGTTCTTGTGGAATTGGCAAAGTGATATTTGGAAGCCCATAGAGGGCTATGGTGAAAAAGGAAATATCCTCAGATGAAATCTGGAAAGAAGCTTTCTGAGAAACTGCTTAGTGTTCTGTTAATTCATCTCACAGAGTTACATCTGTATTTCGTGGATCTCTTTGCTAGCCTTATTTCTGTGGAATCTGAGAACAGATATTTCGGATCCCTTTGAAGACTATAGGGCCAAAGGAAATATCCTCCGATAACAAAGAGAAAGAAGCTTTCTGAGAAAACTTCTTTGTGTTCTGTGAAATCATCTCACAGAGTTACAGCTTTCCCCTCAAGAAGCCTTTCGCTAAGACAGTTCTTGTGGAATTGGCAAAGTGATATTTGGAAGCCCATAGAGGGCTATGGTGAAAAAGGAAATATCCTCAGATGAAATCTGGAAAGAAGCTTTCTGAGAAACTGCTTAGTGTTCTGTTAATTCATCTCACAGAGTTACATCTGTATTTCGTGGATCTCTTTGCTAGCCTTATTTCTGTGGAATCTGAGAACAGATATTTCGGATCCCTTTGAAGACTATAGGGCCAAAGGAAATATCCTCCGATAACAAAGAGAAAAAAGAAAGAAGCTTGAGAACTTCTTTGTGTTCTGTGAAATCATCTCACAGAGTTACAGCTTTCCCCTCAAGAAGCCTTTCGCTAAGACAGTTCTTGTGGAATTGGCAAAGTGATATTTGGAAGCCCATAGAGGGCTATGGTGAAAAAGGAAATATCCTCAGATGAAATCTGGAAAGAAGCTTTCTGAGAAACTGCTTAGTGTTCTGTTAATTCATCTCACAGAGTTACATCTGTATTTCGTGGATCTCTTTGCTAGCCTTATTTCTGTGGAATCTGAGAACAGATATTTCGGATCCCTTTGAAGACTATAGGGCCAAAGGAAATATCCTCCGATAACAAAGAGAAAGAAGCTTTCTGAGAAACTTCTTTGTGTTCTGTGAAATCATCTCACAGAGTTACAGCTTTCCCCTCAAGAAGCCTTTCGCTAAGACAGTTCTTGTGGAATTGGCAAAGTGATATTTGGAAGCCCATAGAGGGCTATGGTGAAAAAAAAAATATCCTAGATGAAATCTGGAAAGAAGCTTTCTGAGAAACTGCTTAGTGTTCTGTTAATTCATCTCACAGAGTTACATCTGTATTTCGTGGATCTCTTTGCTAGCCTTATTTCTGTGGAATCTGAGAACAGATATTTCGGATCCCTTTGAAGACTATAGGGGGCCAAAGGAAATATCCTCCGATAACAAAGAGAAAGAAGCTTTCTGAGAAACTTCTTTGTGTTCTGTGAAATCATCTCACAGAGTTACAGCTTTCCCCTCAAGAAGCCTTTCGCTAAGACAGTTCTTGTGGAATTGGCAAAGTGATATTTGGAAGCCCATAGAGGGCTATGGTGAAAAAGGAAATATCCTCAGATGAAATCTGGAAAGAAGCTTTCTGAGAAACTGCTTAGTGTTCTGTTAATTCATCTCACAGAGTTACATCTGTATTTCGTGGATCTCTTTGCTAGCCTTATTTCTGTGGAATCTGAGAACAGATATTTCGGATCCCTTTGAAGACTATAGGGCCAAAGGAAATATCCTCCGATAACAAAGAGAAAGAAGCTTTCTGAGAAACTTCTTTGTGTTCTGTGAAATCATCTCACAGAGTTACAGCTTTCCCCTCAAGAAGCCTTTCGCTAAGACAGTTCTTGTGGAATTGGCAAAGTGATATTTGGAAGCCCATAGAGGGCTATGGTGAAAAAGGAAATATCCTCAGATGAAATCTGGAAAGAAGCTTTCTGAGAAAACTGCTTAGTGTGTTCTGTTAATTCATCTCACAGAGTTACATCTGTATTTCGTGGATCTCTTTGCTAGCCTTATTTCTGTGGAATCTGAGAACAGATATTTCGGATCCCTTTGAAGACTATAGGGCCAAAGGAAATATCCTCCGATAACAAAGAGAAAGAAGCTTTCTGAGAAAGAAACTTCTTTGTGTTCTGTGAAATCATCTCACAGAGTTACAGCTTTCCCCTCAAGAAGCCTTTCGCTAAGACAGTTCTTGTGGAATTGGCAAAGTGATATTTGGAAGCCCCATAGAGGGCTATGGTGAAAAAGGAAATATCCTCAGATGAAATCTGGAAAGAAGCTTTCTGAGAAACTGCTTAGTGTTCTGTTAATTCATCTCACAGAGTTACATCTGTATTTCGTGGATCTCTTTGCTAGCCTTATTTCTGTGGAATCTGAGAACAGATATTTCGGATCCCTTTGAAGACTATAGGGCCAAAGGAAATATCCTCCGATAACAAAGAGAAAGAAGCTTTCTGAGAAACTTCTTTGTGTTCTGTGAAATCATCTCACAGAGTTACAGCTTTCCCCTCAAGAAGCCTTTCGCTAAGACAGTTCTTGTGGAATTGGCAAAGTGATATTTGGAAGCCCATAGAGGGCTATGGTGAAAAAGGAAATATCCTCAGATGAAATCTGGAAAGAAGCTTTCTGAGAAACTGCTTAGTGTTCTGTTAATTCATCTCACAGAGTTACATCTGTATTTCGTGGATCTCTTTGCTAGCCTTATTTCTGTGGAATCTGAGAACAGATATTTCGGATCCCTTTGAAGACTATAGGGCCAAAGGAAATATCCTCCGATAACAAAGAGAAAGAAGCTTTCTGAGAAACTTCTTTGTGTTCTGTGAAATCATCTCACAGAGTTACAGCTTTCCCCTCAAGAAGCCTTTCGCTAAGACAGTTCTTGTGGAATTGGCAAAGTGATATTTGGAAGCCCATAGAGGGCTATGGTGAAAAAGGAAATATCCTCAGATGAAATCTCTGGAAAGAAGCTTTCTGAGAAACTGCTTAGTGTTCTGTTAATTCATCTCACAGAGTTACATCTGTATTTCGTGGATCTCTTTGCTAGCCTTATTTCTGTGGAATCTGAGAACATATTTTTCGGATCCCTTTGAAGACTATAGGGCCAAAGGAAATATCCTCCGATAACAAAGAGAAAGAAGCTTTCTGAGAAACTTCTTTGTGTTCTGTGAAAAATCATCTCACAGAGTTACAGCTTTCCCCTCAAGAAGCCTTTCGCTAAGACAGTTCTTGTGGAATTGGCAAAGTGATATTTGGAAGCCCATAGAGGGCTATGGTGAAAAAGGAAATATCCTCAGATGAAATCTGGAAAGAAGCTTTCTGAGAAACTGCTTAGTGTTCTGTTAATTCATCTCACAGAGTTACATCTGTATTTCGTGGATCTCTTTGCTAGCCTTATTTCTGTGGAATCTGAGAACAGATATTTCGGATCCCTTTGAAGACTATAGGGCCAAAGGAAATATCCTCCGATAACAAAGAGAAAGAAGCTTTCTGAGAAACTTCTTTGTGTTCTGTGAAATCATCTCACAGAGTTACAGCTTTCCCCTCAAGAAGCCTTTCGCTAAGACAGTTCTTGTGGAATTGGCAAAGTGATATTTGGAAGCCCATAGAGGGCTATGGTGAAAAAGGATATCCTCAGATCAGAATCTGAAATCTGGAAAGAAGCTTTCTGAGAAACTGCTTAGTGTTCTGTTTAATTCATCTCACAGAGTTACATCTGTATTTCGTGGATCTCTTTGCTAGCCTTATTTCTGTGGAATCTGAGAACAGATATTTCGGATCCCTTTGAAGACTATAGGGCCAAAGGAAATATCCTCCGATAACAAAGAGAAAGAAGCTTTCTGAGAAACTTCTTTGTGTTCTGTGAAATCATCTCACAGAGTTACAGCTTTCCCCTCAAGAAGCCTTTCGCTAAGACAGTTCTTGTGGAATTGGCAAAGTGATATTTGGAAGCCCATAGAGGGCTATGGTGAAAAAAGGAAATATCCTCAGATGAAATCTGGAAAGAAGCTTTCTGAGAAACTGCTTAGTGTTCTGTTAATTCATCTCACAGAGTTACATCTGTATTTCGTGGATCTCTTTGCTAGCCTTATTTCTGTGGAATCTGAGAACAGATATTTCGGATCCCTTTGAAGACTATAGGGCCAAAGGAAATATCCTCCGATAACAAAGAGAAAGAAGCTTTCTGAGAAACTTCTTTGTGTTCTGTGAAATCATCTCACAGAGTTACAGCTTTCCCCTCAAGAAGCCTTTCGCTAAGACAGTTCTTGTGGAATTGGCAAAGTGATATTTGGAAGCCCATAGAGGGCTATGGTGAAAAAAAGAAAAAAAAATATCCTCAGATGAAATCTGGAAAGAAGCTTTCTGAGAAACTGCTTAGTGTTCTGTTAATTCATCTCACAGAGTTACATCTGTATTTCGTGGATCTCTTTGCTAGCCTTATTTCTGTGGAATCTGAGAAATCAGATATTTCGGATCCCTTTGAAGACTATAGGGCCAAAGGAAATATCCTCCGATAACAAAGAGAAAGAAGCTTTCTGAGAAACTTTCTTTGTGTTCTGTGAAATCATCTCACAGAGTTACAGCTTTCCCCTCAAGAAGCCTTTCGCTAAGACAGTTCTTGTGGATTGGCAAAGTGATATTTGGAAGCCCATAGAGGGCTATGGTGAAAAAGGAAATATCCTCAGATGAAATCTGGAAAGAAGCTTTCTGAGAAAAAACTGCTTAGTGTTCTGTTAATTCATCAGAGTTACATCTGTATTTCGTGGATCTCTTTGCTAGCCTTATTTCTGTGGAATCTGGAATCTGAGAATCAGATATTTTTCGGATCCCTTTGAAGACTATAGGGCCAAAGGAAATATCCTCCGATAACAAAGAGAAAGAAGCTTTCTGAGAAAAAGAGAAAGAAGCTTTGTGTTTGTGAAATCATCTCACAGAGTTACAGCTTTCCCCTCAAGAAGCCTTTCGCTAAGACAGTTCTTGTGGAATTGGCAAAGTGATATTTGGAATTGCCCCATAGAGGGCTATGGTGAAAAAGGAAATATCCTCAGATGAAATCTGGAAAGAAAGCTTTCTGAGAAACTGCTTAGTGTTCTGTTAATTCATCTCACAGAGTTACATCTGTATTTCGTGGATCTCTTTGCTAGCCTTATTTCTGTGGAATCTGAGAACAGATATTTCGGATCCCTTTGAAGACTATAGGGCCAAAGGAAATATCCTCCGATAACAAAGAGAAAGAAGCTTTCTGAGAAACTTCTTTGTGTTCTGTGAAATCATCTCACAGAGTTACAGCTTTCCCCTCAAGAAGCCTTTCGCTAAGACAGTTCTTGTGGAATTGGCAAAGTGAAAGTGATATTTGGAAGCCCATAGAGGGCTATGGTGAAAAAGGAAATATCCTCAGATGAAATCTGGAAAGAAGCTTTCTGAGAAACTGCTTAGTGTTCTGTTAATTCATCTCACAGAGTTACATCTGTATTTCGTGGATCTCTTTGCTAGCCTTATTTCTGTGGAATCTGAGAACAGATATTTCGGATCCCTTTGAAGACTATAGGGCCAAAGGAAATATCCTCCGATAACAAAGAGAAAGAAGCTTTCTGAGAAACTTCTTTGTGTTCTGTGAAATCATCTCACAGAGTTACAGCTTTCCCCTCAAGAAGCCTTTCGCTAAGACAGTTCTTGTGGAATTGGCAAAGTGATATTTGGAAGCCCATAGAGGGCTATGGTGAAAAAGGAAATATCCTCAGATGAAATCTGGAAAGAAGCTTTCTGAGAAACTGCTTAGTGTTCTGTTAATTCATCTCACAGAGTTACATCTGTATTTCGTGGATCTCTTTGCTAGCCTTATTTCTGTGGAATCTGAGAACAGATATTTCGGATCCCTTTGAAGACTATAGGGCCAAAGGAAATATCCTCCGATAACAAAGAGAAAGAAGCTTTCTGAGAAACTTCTTTGTGTTCTGTGAAATCATCTCACAGAGTTACAGCTTTCCCCTCAAGAAGCCTTTCGCTAAGACAGTTCTTGTGGAATTGGCAAAGTGATATTTGGAAGCCCATAGAGGGCTATGGTGAAAAAGGAAATATCCTCAGATGAAATCTGAAAATCTGGAAAAGAAGCCTGAGAAACTGCTTAGTGTTCTGTTAATTCATCTCACAGAGTTACATCTGTATTTCGTGGATCTCTTTGCTAGCCTTATTTCTGTGGAATCTGAGAACAGATATTTCGGATCCCTTTGAAGACTATAGGGCCAAAGGAAATATCCTCCGATAACAAAGAGAAAGAAGCTTTCTGAGAAAACTCTTTGTGTTCTGTGAAATCATCTCACAGAGTTACAGCTTTCCCCCCCTCAAGAAGCCTTTCGCTAAGACAGTTCTTGTGGAATTGGCAAAGTGATATTTGGAAGCCCATAGAGGGCTATGGTGAAAAAGGAAATATCCTCAGATGAAATCTGGAAAGAAGCTTTCTGAGAAACTGCTTAGAGTTCTGTTAATTCATCTCACAGAGTTACATCTGTATTTTTCGTGGATCTCTTTGCTAGCCTTTTCTGGAATCTGAGAATCTGATATTTCGGATCCCTTTGAAGACTATAGGGCCAAAGGAAATATCCTCCGATATCCTCCGATAACAAAGAGAAAGAAGCTTTCTGAGAAACTTCTTTGTGTTCTGTGAAATCATCTCACAGAGTTACAGCTTTCCCCTCAAGAAGCCTTTCGCTAAGACAGTTCTTGTGGAATTGGCAAAGTGATATTTGGAAGCCCATAGAGGGCTATGGTGAAAAAGGAAATATCCTCAGATGAAATCTGGAAAGAAGCTTTCTGAGAAACTGCTTAGTGTTCTGTTAATTCATCTCACAGAGTTACATCTGTATTTCGTGGATCTCTTTGCTAGCCTTATTTCTTTGGAATCTGAGAACAGATATTTCGGATCCCTTTGAAGACTATAGGGCCAAAGGAAATATCCTCCGATAAAAATCCTCCGAAAACAAAGAGAAAGAAGCTTTCTGAGAAACTTCTTTGTGTTCTGTGAAATCATCTCACAGAGTTACAGCTTTCCCCTCAAGAAGCCTTTCGCTAAGACAGTTCTTGTGGAATTGGCAAAGTGATATTTGGAAGCCCATAGAGGGGCTATGGTGAAAAAAGGAAATATCCTCAGATGAAATCTGGAAAGAAGCTTTCTGAGAAACTGCTTAGTGTTCTGTTAATTCATCTCACAGAGTTACATCTGTATTTCGTGGATCTCTTTGCTAGCCTTATTTCTGTGGAATCTGAGAACAGATATTTCGGATCCCTTTGAAGACTATAGGGCCAAAGGAAATATCCTCCGATAACAAAGAGAAAGAAGAAGCTTTGAGAAAAACTTCTTTGTGTTCTGTGAAATCATCTCACAGAGTTACAGCTTTCCCCTCAAGAAGCCTTTCGCTAAGACAGTTCTTGTGGAATTTTGGAAGCCCATTTGAGGGCTATGGTGAAAAAAAAGAAATATCCTCAGATGAAATCTGGAAAGAAGCTTTCTGAAAACTGCTTAGTGTTCTGTTAATTCATCTCACAGACACATCTGTATTTCAAGAAGCTCTTTGCTAGCCTTATTTCTTGTGGAATTGGCAAAAGAATATTTGGATCCCATTTGAGAGGACTATAGGGGAAAAAGGAAATATCCTCCGAAAAAGAAAGAAAAAAAAGCTTTCTTCTGAGAAACTTCTTTGTGTTCTGTTAATTCATTCATCTCACAGAGTTACATCTGTATTTCGTGGATCTCTTTGCTAGCCTTATTTCTTGTGGAATCTGAGAACAGATATATTTGGAGGATTTGAAGACTATAGGGGAAAAAGGAAATATCCTCCGATAAAAAAGAAAGAAGAAGCTTTCTGAGAAAAAAAGAGTGTTCTGTGAAATCAATCTCACAGAGAGTTACAGCTGTTTTCAAGAAGCTTTTCGCTAAGCCTTTTTTGTGGAATCTGAGAAAGATATTTTTTGGATCCCTTTGAGAGACTATAGGGCCAAAGGAAATATCCTCCGATGAAAAGAGAAAGAAGCTTTCTGAGAAACTGCTTTGTGTTCTGTGAAAATCATCTCACAGAGTTACAAGAAGTTTCCTTTCTGAATCCTTTCGCTAGATGTAGTTCTCAGATGTGGAAAGAAGCTTTCTGAAAACTGTAGTGTTCTGTTAATTCATCTCACAGAGTTACATATTTCGTGGATCTCTTTGCTAGCCTTATTTCTGTGGAATCTGAGAACAGATATTTCGGATCCCTTTGAAGACTATAGGGCCAAAGGAAATATCCTAAAAAAAAAGAAAAGAAGCTTTCTTTCTGAGAAAGACTGCTTTGTTTCTGTTAATTCTTCTTTGTGTTCTGTGAAATCATCTCACAGAGTTACATAACAAAGAGAAAGAAGCTTTTGAGAAACCCTCAAGAAGAGTTACTTTTCGAAGCTTTCGCTAAGACAGTTCTTGTGGAATTGGCAAAGTGATATTTGGAAGCCCATAGAGGGCTATGGTGAAAAAGGAAATATCCTCATGAAATCTGGAAAGAAGCTTTCTGAGAAACTGCTTAGTGTTCTGTTAATTCATCTCACAGAGTTACATCTGTATTTTGGATCTCTTTGCTAGCCTTATTTCTGTGGAATCTGAGAACAGATATTTTCGGATCCCTTTGAAGACTATAGGGCCAAAGGAAATATCCTCCGATAACAAAGAGAAAGAAGCTTTCTGAGAAACTTCTTTGTGTTCTGTGAAATCATCTCACAGAGTTACAGCTTTCCCCTCAAGAAGCCTTTCGCTAAGACAGTTCTTGTGGAATTGGCAAAGTGAATAGTGATATTTGGAAGCCCATAGAGAAGGCTATGGTGGGCTAAAAAAAAGAAATATCCTCAGATGAAATCTGGAAAGAAGAAGAATGAGAAACTGCTTAGTGTTCTGTTATTCATCTCACAGAGTTACATCTGTATTTCGTGGATCTCTTTGCTAGCCTTATTTCTGTGGAATCTGAGAACAGATATTTTTCGGATCCCTTTGAAGACTATAGGGCCAAAGGAAATATCCTCCGATAACAAAGAGAAAAAGAAGCTTTCTGAGAAACTTCTTTGTGTTCTGTGAAATCATCTCACAGAGTTACAGCTTTCCCCTCAAGAAGCCTTTCGCTAAGACAGTTCTTGTGGAATTGGCAAAGTGATATTTGGAAGCCCATAGAGGGCTATGGTGAAAAAAAGGAAATATCCTCAGATGAAATCTGGAAAGAAGCTTTCTGAGAAAACTGCTTAGTGTTTGTGTAAATCTCACAGAGTCACATCTGTATTTTCGTGGATCTCTTTGCTAGCCTTATTTCTGTGGAATCTGAGAACTGATATTTCGGATCCCTTTGAAGACTATAGGGCCAAAGGAAATATATCCTCCGATAACAAAAGAAAGAAAAGAAGCTTTCTGAGAAACTTCTTTGTGTTCTGTGTGAAATCATCTCACAGAGTTACAGCTTTCCCCTCAAGAAGCCTTTCGCTAAGACAGTTCTTGTGGAATTGGCAAAGTGATATTTGGAAGCCCATAGAGGGCTATGGTGAAAAAGGAAATATCCTCAGATGAAATCTGGAAAGAAGCTTTCTGAGAAACTGCTTAGTGTTCTGTTAATTCATCTCACAGAGTTACATCTGTATTTCGTGGATCTCTTTGCTAGCCTTATTTCTGTGGAATCTGAGAACAGATATTTCGGATCCCTTTGAAGACTATAGGGCCAAAGGAAATATCCTCCGATAACAAAGAGAAAGAAGCTTTCTGAGAAAAAAAGAAGTTTTGTGAAATCATCTCACAGAGTTACAGCTTTCCCCTCAAGAAGCCTTTCGCTAAGACAGTTCTTGTGGAATTGGCAAAGTGATATTTGGAAGCCCATAGAGGGCTATGGTGAAAAAAAAGGAAATATCCTCAGATGAAATCTGGAAAGAAGCTTTCTGAGAAAACTGCTTAGTGTTCTGTTAATTCATCTCACAGAGTTACATCTGTATTTCGTGGATCTCTTTGCTAGCCTTATTTCTGTGGAATCTGAGAACAGATATTTCGGATCCCTTTGAAGACTATAGGGCCAAAGGAAATATCCTCCGATAACAAAGAGAAAGAAGCTTTCTGAGAAACTTCTTTGTGTTCTGTGAAATCATCTCACAGAGTTACAGCTTTCCCCTCAAGAAGCCTTTCGCTAAGACAGTTCTTGTGGAATTGGCAAAGTGATATTTGGAAGCCCATAGAGGGCTATGGTGAAAAAGGAAATATCCTCAGATGAAATCTGGAAAGAAGAAATCTGAGAAAACTGCTTAGTGTTCTGTTAATTCATCTCACAGAGTTACATCTGTATTTCGTGGATCTCTTTGCTAGCCTTATTTCTGTGGAATCTGAGAACAGATATTTCGCCCTTTGAAGACTATAGGGCCAAAGGAAATATCCTCCGATAACAAAGAGAAAGAAGCTTTCTGAGAAACTTCTTTGTGTTCTGTGAAATCATCTCACAGAGTCTCACAGAGTTACAGCTTTCCCCTCAAGAAGCCTTTCGCTAAGACAGTTCTTGTGGAATTGGCAAAGTGATATTTGGAAGCCCATAGAGGGCTATGGTGAAAAAGGAAATATCCTCAGATGAAATCTGGAAAGAAGCTTTCTGAAAACTGCTTTTTCTGAAAAAATGCTTAGTGTTCTGTTAATTCATCTCACAGAGTTACATCTGTATTTCGTGGATCTCTTTGCTAGCCTTATTTCTGTGGAATCTGAGAACAGATATTTCTGGATCCCTTTGAAGACTATAGGGCCAAAGGAAATATCCTCCGATAACAAAGAGAAAGAAGCTTTCTGAGAAACTTCTTTGTGTTCTGTGAAATCATCTCACAGAGTTACAGCTTTCCCCCCTCAAGAAGCCTTTCGCTAAGACAGTTCTTGTGGAATTGGCAAAGTGATGGCAAAGTGATATTTGGAAAATCCCATAGAGGGCTAAAAAGAAAAAGGAAATATCCTCAGAAAAATCTGGAAAGAAAAGCTTTCTGAGAAACTGCTTAGTGTTCTGTTAATTCATCTCACAGAGTTACATCTGTATTTCGTGGATCTCTTTGCTAGCTAGCTTATTTCTGTGGAATCTGAGAACAGATATTTCGGATCCCTTTGAAGACTATAGGGCCAAAGGAAATATCCTCCGATAACAAAGAGAAAGAAGCTTTCTGAGAAACTTCTTTGTGTTCTGTGAAATCATCTCACAGAGAAAGTTACAGCTTTCCCCTCAAGAAGCCTTTCGCTAAGACAGTTCTTTCGCTGTGGAATTGGCAAAGTGATATTTGGAAGCCCATAGAGGGCTATGGTGAAAAAGGGAATATCCTCAGATGAAATCTGGAAAGAAGCTTTCTGAGAAACTGCTTAGTGTTCTGTTAATTCATCTCACAGAGTTACATCTGTATTTCATGGATGTATTTTCGTGGATCTCTTTGCTAGCCTTATTTCTGTGGAATCTGAGAACAGATATTTCGGATCCCTTTGAAGACTATAGGGCCAAAGGAAATATCCTCCGATAACAAAGAGAAAGAAGCTTTCTGAGAAACTTCTTTGTGTTCTGTGAAATCATCTCACAGAGTTACAGCTTTCCCCTCAAGAAGCCTTTCGCTAAGACAGTTCTTGTGGAATTGGCAAAGTGATTTCGCTATTTTGGAAGCCCATAGAGGGCCCATAGGTGAAAAAAAGGAAATATCCTCAGATGAAATCTGGAAAGAAGCTTTCTGAGAAACTGCTTAGTGTTCTGTTTTATTCATCTCACAGAGTTACATCTGTATTTCGTGGATCTCTTTGCTAGCCTTATTTTTTCTGTGGGAATCTGAGAACAGATATTTCGGATCCCTTTGAAGACTATAGGGCCAAAGGAAATATCCTCCGATAACAAAGAGAAAGAAGCTTTCTGAGAAACTTCTTTGTGTTCTGTGTGAAATCATCTCACAGAGTTACAGCTTTCCCCTCAAGAAGCCTTTCGCTAAGACAGTTCTTGTGGAATTGGCAAAGTGATATTTGGAAGCCCATAGAGGGCTATGGTGAAAAAGGAAATATCCTCAGATGAAATCTGGAAAGAAGCTTTCTGAGAAACTGCTTAGTGTTCTGTTAATTCATCTCACAGAGTTACATCTGTATTTCGTGGATCTCTTTGCTAGCCTTATTTCTGTGGAATCTGAGAACAGATATTTTTCGGATCCCTTTGAAGACTATAGGGCCAAAGGAAATATCCTCCGATAACAAAGAGAAAAAGAAGCTTTCCTGAGAAACTTTTTTTTCTGAGAAACTTCTTGTGTGTTCTGTGAAATCATCTCACAGAGTTACAGCTTTCTTCCCAAGAAGCCTTTCGCTAAGACAGTTCTTGTGGAATTGGCAAAGTGATATTTGGAAGCCCATATAGGGGGCTATGGTGAAAAAGGAAATATCCTCAGATGAAATCTGGAAAGAAGCTTTCTGAGAAACTGCTTAGTGTTCTGTTAATTCATCTCACAGAGTTACATCTGTATTTCGTGGATCTCTTTGCTAGCCTTATTTCTGTGGAATCTGAGAACAGATATTTTTCGGATCCCTTTTTCGACTATAGGGGGCAAAGGAAATATCCTCCGATAACAAAGAGAAAGAAGCTTTCTGAGAAACTTCTTTGTGTTCTGTGAAATCATCTCACAGAGTTACAGCTTTCCCCTCAAGAAGCCTTTCGCTAAGACAGTTCTTGTGGAATTGGCAAAGTGATATTTGGAAGCCCATAGAGGGCTATGGTGAAAAAGGAAAATCCTCAGATGAAATCTGGAAAGAAAAAGCTTTCTGAGAAAAAATGCTGAAAAAGAAATGTTTCTGATGAAATCTGGAAAGAAGCTTTCTGAGAAACTGCTTAGTTTAATTCATCTCACAGAGTTACATCTGTATTTCGTGGATCTCTTTGCTAGCCTTATTTCTGTGAATCTGAGAACAGATATTTCGGATCCCTTTGAAGACTATAGGGCCAAAGGAAATATCCTCCGATAACAAAGAGAAAGAAGAAGCTTTCTGAAAACTTTGTGTTTGTGAAATCATCTCACAGAGTTTACAGCTTTCCCCAAAGAAGCCTTTCGCTAAGACAGTTCTTGTGGAATTGGCAAAGTGATATTTGGAAGCCCATAGAGGGCTATGGTGAAAAAAGGAAATATCCTCAGATGAAATCTGGAAAGAAGCTTTCTGAGAAAAATGCTTAGTGTTCTGTTAATTCATCTCACAGAGTTACATCTGTATTTCGTGGATCTCTTTGCTAGCCTTATTTCTGTGGAATCTGAGAACAGATATTTCGGATCCCTTTGAAGACTATAGGGCCAAAGGAAATATCCTCCGATAACAAAGATCCTCCGAAAAAGAAAGAGAAAGAAGCTTTCTGAGAAACTTCTTTGTGTTCTGTGAAATCATCTCACAGAGTTACAGCTTTCCCCTCAAGAAGCCTTTCGCTAAGACAGTTCTTGTGGAATTGGCAAAAAGTGATATTTGGAAGCCCATAGAGGGCTATGGTGAAAAAGGAAATATCCTCAGATGAAATCTGGAAAGAAGCTTTCTGAGAAACTGCTTAGTGTTCTGTTAATTCATCTCACAGAGTTACATCTGTATTTCGTGGATCTCTTTGCTAGCCTTATTTCTGTGGAATCTGAGAACAGATATTTTTTCGGATCCCTTTGAAGACTATTTCGGCCAAAGGAAATATCCTCCGATAAAATAAAGAGAAAGAAAGCTTTCTGAGAAAAACTTCTTTGTGTTCTGTGAAATCATCTCACAGAGTTACAGCTTTCCCCTCAAGAAGCCTTTTCGCTAAGACAGTTCTTGTGGAATTGGCAAAGTGATATTTGGAATATTTGGAAGCCCATAGAGGGCTATGGTGAAAAAGGAAATATCCTCAGATGAAATCTGGAAAGAAGCTTTCTGAGAAACTGCTTAGTGTTCTGTTAATTCATCTCACAGAGTTACATCTGTATTTCGTGGATCTCTTTGCTAGCCTTATTTCTGTGGAATCTGAGAACAGATATTTCGGATCCCTTTGAAGACTATAGGGCCAAAGGAAATATCCTCCGATAACAAAGAGAAAGAAGCTTTCTGAGAAACTTCTTTGTGTTCTGTGAAATCATCTCACAGAGTTACAGCTTTCAGCTTTCCCCTCAAGAAGCCTTTCGCTAAGACAGTTCTTGTGGAATTGGCAAAGTGATATTTGGAAGCCCATAGAGGGCTATGGTGAAAAAGGAAATATCCTCAGATGAAATCTGGAAAAATCTGCTTTCTGAGAAACTGCTTTCTGTTCTGTTAATTCATTCTCACAGAGTTTACACATCTGTATTTCGTGGATCTCTTTGCTAGCTTATTTCTGTGGAATCTGAGAACAGATATTTCGGATCCCTTTGAAGACTATAGGGCCAAAGGAAATATCCTCCGATAACAAAGAGAAAGAAGCTTTCTGAGAAACTTCTTTGTGTTCTGTGAAATCATCTCACAGAGTTACAGCTTTCCCCCCAAGAAGCCTTTCGCTAAGACAGTTCTTGTGGAATTGGCAAAGTGATATTTGGAAGCCCATAGAGGGCTATGGTGAAAAAGGAAATATCCTCAGATGAAATCTGGAAAGAAGCTTTCTGAGAAACTGCTTAGTGTTCTGTTAATTCATCTCACAGAGTTACATCTGTATTTCGTGGATCTCTTTGCTAGCCTTATTTCTGTGGAATCTGAGAAACAGATATTTCGGATCCCTTTGAAGACTATAGGGCCAAAGGAAATATCCTCCGATAACAAAGAGAAAGAAGCTTTCTGAGAAAACTTCTTTGTGTTCTGTGAAAACTCATCTCAAAAGAGTTCCGACAGCTTTTGAGAAACTTCTTTGTGTTCTGTGAAATCATCTCACAGAGTTACAGCTTTCAGCTTTCCCCCCTCAAGAAGCCTTTCGCTAAGACAGTTCTTGTGGAATTGGCAAAGTGATATTTGGAAGCCCATAGAGGGCTATGGTGAAAAAGGAAATATCCTCAGATGAAATCTGGAAAGAAGCTTTCTGAGAAACTGCTTAGTGTTCTGTTAATTCATCTCACAGAGTTACATCTGTATTTCGTGGATCTCTCTTTTGCTAGCCTTATTTCTGTGGAATCTGAGAACAGATATTTCGGATCCCTTTGAAGACTATAGGGCCAAAGGAAATATCCTCCGATAACAAAGAGAAAGAAGCTTTCTGAGAAACTTCTTTGTGTTCTGTGAAATCATCTCACAGAGTTACAGCTTTCCCCTCAAGAAGCCTTTCGCTAAGACAGTTCTTGTGGAATTGGCAAAGTGATATTTGGAAGCCCATAGAGGGCTATGGTGAAAAAGGAAATATCCTCAGATGAAATCTGGAAAAAGAAAAATATCTCAGATTCTGAGAAAAACTGCTTTCTGAGAAACTGCTTAGTGTTCTGTTAATTTCTCACAGAGTTACATCTGTATTTCGTGGATCTCTTTGCTAGCCTTATTTCTGTGGAATCTGAGAACAGATATTTCGGATCCCTTTGAAGACTATAGGGCCAAAGGAAATATCCTCCGATAACAAAGAGAAAGAAGCTTTCTGAGAAACTTCTTTGTGTTCTGTGAAATCATCTCACAGAGTTACAGCTTTCCCCTCAAGAAGCCTTTCGCTAAGACAGTTCTTGTGGAATTGGCAAAGTGATATTTGGAAGCCCATAGAGGGCTATGGTGAAAAAAGGAAAATCCTCAGATGAAATCTGGAAAGAAGCTTTCTGAGAAACTGCTTAGTGTTCTGTTAATTCATCTCACAGAGTTTACATCTGTATTTCGTGGATCTCTTTGCTAGCCTTATTTCTGTGGAATCTGAGAACAGAGATTTTTCGGATCCCTTTGAAGACTATAGGGCCAAAGGAAAAAGGAATCCTCCGATAAATATCCTCCGAACAAAGAGAAAGAAGCTTTCTGAGAAACTTCTTTGTGTTCTGTGAAATCATCTCACAGAGTTACAGCTTTCCCCTCAAGAAGCCTTTCGCTAAGACAGTTCTTGTGGAATTGGCAAAGTGATATTTGGAAGCCCATAGAGGGCTATGGTGAAAAAGGAAATATCCTCAGATGAAATCTGGAAAGAAGCTTTCTGAGAAAAACTGCTTAGTGTTCTGTTAATTCATCTCACAGAGTTACATCTGTATTTCGTGGATCTCTTTGCTAGCCTTATTTCTGTGGAATCTGAGAACAGATATTTCGGATCCCTTTGAAGACTATAGGGCCAAAGGAAATATCCTCCGATAAAAAAATATCCTCCGAGAAAGAAAGAAGCTTGAGAAAACTTCTTTGTGTTCTTTGTGAAATCATCTCACAGAGTTACAGCTTTCCCCTCAAGAAGCCTTTCGCTAAGACAGTTCTTGTGGAATTGGCAAAGTGATATTTGGAAGCCCATAGAGGGCTATGGTGAAAAAGGAAATATCCTCAGATGAAATCTGGAAAGAAGCTTTCTGAGAAACTGCTTAGTGTTCTGTTAATTCATCTCACAGAGTTACATGTATTTCGTGGATCTCTTTGCTAGATTTCTACATCTGTATTTCGTCCCTTTGAAGACTAGATCTCTTCCGATAACAAAGAGAAAGAAGCTTTCTGAGAAACTTCTTTGTGTTCTGTGAAATCATCTCACTTATTTTCCCCTGAAGGAAAGACAGTCTGAGAGTGATATTTGGAAGCCCATAGAGGGCTATGGTGAAAAAGGAAATATCCTCAGATGAAATCTGGAAATTTCTGAGAAACTGCTTGTTCTGAATTTATCTCACAGAGTTACATCTGTATTTCGTGGATCTCTTTGCTAGCCTTATTTCTGAATCTGAAACAGATATTTCGGATCCCTTTGAAGAACTATAGGGAAAAGGAAATATCCTCCGATAACAAAGAGAAAGAAGCTTTCTGAGAAACTTCTTTGTGTTCTGTGAAATCATCTCACAGAGTTACAGCTTTCCCCTCAAGAAGCCTTTCGCTAAGACAGTTCTTGTGGAATTGGCAAAGTGATATTTGGAAGCCCATAGAGGGCTATGGTGAAAAAGGAAATATCCTCAGATGAAATCTGGAAAGAAGCTTTCTGAGAAACTGCTTAGTGTTCTGTTAATTCATCTCACAGAGTTACATCTGTATTTTTCGTGGATCTCTTTGCTAGCCTTATTTCTGTGGAATCTGAGAACAGATATTTCGGATCCCTTTGAAGACTATAGGGCCAAAGGAAATATCCTCCGATAACAAAGAGAAAGAAGCTTTCTGAGAAAAACTTCTTTGTGTTCTGTGAAATCATCTCACAGAGTTACAGCTTTCCCCTCAAGAAGCCTTTCGCTAAGACAGTTCTTGTGGAATTGGCAAAGTGATATTTGGAAGCCCATAGAGGGCTATGGTGAAAAAGGAAATATCCTCAGATGAAATCTGGAAAGAAGCTTTCTGAGAAACTGCTTAGTGTTCTGTTAATTCATCTCACAGAGTTACATCTGTATTTCGTGGATCTCTTTGCTAGCCTTATTTCTGTGGAATCTGAGAACAGATATTTCGGATCCCTTTGAAGACTATAGGGCCAAAGGAAATATCCTCCGATAAAGAGAAAGAAGCTTTCTGAGAAACTTCTTTGTGTTCTGTGAAATCATCTCACAGAGTTACAGCTTTCCCCTCAAGAAGCCTTTCGCTAAGACAGTTCTTGTGGAATTGGCAAAGTGATATTTGGAAGCCCATAGAGGGCTATGGTGAAAAAGGAAATATCCTCAGATGAAATCTGGAAAGAAGCTTTCTGAGAAAACTGCTTAGTGTTCTGTTAATTCATCTCACAGAGTTACATCTGTATTTCGTGGATCTCTTTGCTAGCCTTATTTCTGTGGAATCTGAGAACAGATATTTTCGGATCCCTTTGAAGACTATAGGGCCAAAGGAAATATCCTCCGATAACAAAGAGAAAGAAGCTTTCTGAGAAAAAAAGAAGCTCTTTGTGTTCTGTGAAAAAATCATCAGAGTTACAGCTTTCCCCTCAAGAAGCCTTTCGCTAAGACAGTTCTTTCCCCTCAAGAAGGAATTGGCAAAGTGATATTTGGAAGCCCATAGAGGGCTATGGTGGTGAAAAGAAATATCCTCAATGAAATCTGAAGCTTTCTGAGAAACTGCTTAGTGTTTGTTAATTCATCTCACAGAGTTACATCTGTATTTCGTGGATCTCTTTGCTAGCCTTATTTCTGTGGAATTTCTGAGAATCTGAGAAGATATTTCGGATCCCTTTGAAGACTATAGGGCCAAAGGAAATATCCTCCGATAACAAAGAGAAAGAAGCTTTCTGAGAAACTTCTTTGTGTTCTGTGAAATCATCTCACAGAGTTACAGCTTTCCCCTCAAGAAGCCTTTCGCTAAGACAGTTCTTGTGGAATTGGCAAAGTGATATTTGGAAGCCCATAGAGGGCTATGGTGAAAAAGGAAATATCCTCAGATGAAAAATCTGGAAAAAGAAGCTTTCTGAGAAAAAAATGCTTAGTGTTCTGTTAATTCATCTCACAGAGTTACATCTGTATTTCGTGGATCTCTTTGTATTTCGTGCTAGCTTTGCTAGCCTTATTTCTGTGGAATCTGAGAACAGATATTTCGGATCCCTTTGAAGACTATAGGGGGCAAAGGAAATATCCTCCGATAACAAAGAGAAAGAAGCTTTCTGAGAAACTTCTTTGTGTTCTGTGAAATCATCTCACAGAGTTACAGCTTTCCCCTCAAGAAGCCTTTCGCTAAGACAGTTCTTGTGGAATTGGCAAAGTGATATTTGGAAGCCCATAGAGGGCTATGGTGAAAAAAAAAGGAAATATCCTCAGATGAAATCTGGAAAGAAGCTTTTTCTGAGAAAACTGCTTAGTGTTCTGTTAATTCATCTCACAGAGTTACATCTGTATTTCGTGGATCTCTTTGCTAGCCTTATTTCTGTGGAATCTGAGAACAGATATTTCGGATCCCTTTTTCGAAGACTATAGGGCCAAAGGAAATAAATATCCGATAACAAAAGAAAGAAGAAAGCTTTCTGAGAAACTTCTTTGTGTTCTGTGAAATCATCTCACAGAGTTACAGCTTTCCCCTCAAGAAGCCTTTCGCTAAGACAGTTCTTGTGGAATTGGCAAAGTGATATTTGGAAGCCCATAGAGGGCTATGGTGAAAAAGGAAATATCCTCAGATGAAATCTGGAAAGAAGCTTTCTGAGAAACTGCTTAGTGTTCTGTTAATTCATCTCACAGAGTTACATCTGTATTTCGTGGATCTCTTTGCTAGCCTTATTTCTGTGGTGGATCTGAGAACAGATATTTCGGATCCCTTTGAAGACTATAGGGCCAAAGGAAATATCCTCCGATAACAAAGAGAAAAGAAGCTTTCTGAGAAAAGAAAGAAGTTCTGTGAAAATCATCTCACAGAGTTACAGCTTTCCCCTCAAGAAGCCTTTCGCTAAGACAGTTCTTGTGGAATTTTCGGCAAAGTGATATTTGGAAGCCCATAGAGGGCCCATGGTGAAAAAGGAAAAAAAAAATCCTCAGATGAAATCTGGAAAGAAGCTTTCTGAGAAACTGCTTAGTGTTCTGTTAATTCATCTCACAGAGTTACATCTGTATTTCGTGGATCTCTTTGCTAGCCTTATTTCTGTGGAATCTGAGAACAGATATTTCGGATCCCTTTGAAGACTATAGGGCCAAAGGAAATATCCTCCGATAACAAAGAGAAAGAAGCTTTCTGAGAAACTTCTTTGTGTTCTGTGAAATCATCTCACAGAGTTACAGCTTTCCCCTCAAGAAGCCTTTCGCTAAGACAGTTCTTGTGAATTGGCAAAGTTGATATTTGGAAGCCCCCATAGAGGGCTATGGTGAAAAAGGAAATATCCTCAGATGAAATCTGGAAAGAAGCTTTCTGAGAAACTGCTTAGTGTTCTGTTAATTCATCTCACAGAGTTACATCTGTATTTCGTGGATCTCTTTGCTAGCCTTATTTCTGCTGGAATTGAGAATCAGAGATTTATTTCGGATCCCTTTGAAGACTATAGGGCCAAAGGAAATATCCTCCGATAACAAAGAGAAAGAAGCTTTCTGAGAAACTTCTTTGTGTTCTGTGAAATCATCTCACAGAGTTACAGCTTTCCCCTCAAGAAGCCTTTCGCTAAGACAGTTCTTGTGGAATTGGCAAAGTGATATTTGGAAGCCCATAGAGGGCTATGGTGAAAAAAAGGAAATATCCTCAGATGAAATCTGGAAAGAAGCTTTCTGAGAAAAAAACTGCTTAGTGTTCTGTTTAATTCATCTCACAGAGTTACATCTGTATTTCGTGGATCTCTTTGCTAGCCTTATTTCTGTGGAATCTGAGAACAGATATTTTCGGATCCCTTTGAAGACTATATTTCGGATCCCTTTGAAGACTAAAGGAAATATCCTCCGATAACAAAGAGAAAGAAGAAAGCTTTCTGAGAAACTTCTTTGTGTTCTGTGAAAATCATCTCACAGAGTCATCTCAGCTTTCCCCTCAAGAAGCCTTTCGCTAAGACAGTTCTTGTGGAATTGGCAAAGTGATATTTGGAAGCCCATAGAGGGCTATGGTGAAAAAGGAAATATCCTCAGATGAAATCTGAAATCTGGAAAGAAGCTTTCTGAGAAACTGCTTAGTGTTCTGTTAATTCATCTCACAGAGTTACATCTGTATTTCGTGGATCTCTTTGCTAGCCTTTATTTCTGTGGAATCTGAGAACAGATATTTCGGATCCCTTTGAAGACTATAGGGCCAAAGGAAATATCCTCCGATAACAAAGAGAAAGAAGCTTTCTGAGAAACTTCTTTGTGTTCTGTGAAATCATCTCACAGAGTTACAGCTTTCCCCTCAAGAAGCCTTTCGCTAAGACAGTTCTTGTGGAATTGGCAAAGTGATATTTGGAAGCCCATAGAGGGCTATGGTGAAAAAGGAAATATCCTCAGATGAAATCTGGAAAAATCTGCTTTCTGAGAAAACTGCTTAGTGTTCTGTTAATTCATCTCACAGAGTTACATCTGTATTTCGTGGATCTCTTTGCTAGCCTTATTTCTGTGGAATCTGAGAACAGATATTTCGGATCCCTTTGAAGACTATAGGGCCAAAGGAAATATCCTCCGATAACAAAGAGAAAGAAGCTTTCTGAGAAACTTCTTTGTGTTCTGTGAAATCATCTCACAGAGTTACAGCTTTCCCCTCAA
The DNA here is from genome assembly GCF_024542745.1 of Macaca thibetana thibetana. Classification (NCBI taxonomy): domain Eukaryota; kingdom Metazoa; phylum Chordata; class Mammalia; order Primates; family Cercopithecidae; genus Macaca; species Macaca thibetana. The sequence goes on along the minus strand of NW_026088985.1, from coordinate 35,708 downwards.
GAAGCCTTTCGCTAAGACAGTTCTTGTGGAATTGGCAAAGTGATATTTGGAAGCCCATAGAGGGCTATGGTGAAAAAGGAAATATCCTCAGATGAAATCTGGAAAGAAGCTTTCTGAGAAACTGCTTAGTGTTCTGTTAATTCATCTCACAGAGTTACATCTGTATTTCGTGGATCTCTTTGCTAGCCTTATTTCTGTGGAATCTGAGAACAGATATTTCGGATCCCTTTGAAGACTATAGGGCCAAAGGAAAGGAAATATCCTCCGATAACAAAGAGAAAAAGAAGCTTTCTGAGAAGAAGCTTTCTTCTTTGTGTTCTGTGAAATCATCTCACAGAGTTTACAGCTTTCCCCTCAAGAAGCCTTTCGCTAAGACAGTTCTTGTGGAATTGGCAAAGTGATATTTGGAAGCCCATGGAAGCCCTAGAGGGCTATGGTGAAAAAGGAAATATCCTCAGATGAAATCTGGAAAGAAGCTTTCTGAGAAAAACTGCTTAGTGTTCTGTTAATTCATCTCACAGAGTTACATTACATGTATTTCGTGGATCTCTTTGCTAGCCTTATTTCTGTGGAATCTGAGAACAGATATTTCGGATCCCTTTGAAGACTATAGGGCCAAAGGAAATATCCTCCGATAACAAAGAGAAAAAGAAGCTTTCTGAGAAACTTCTTTGTGTTCTGTGAAATCATCTCACAGAGTTTACAGCTTTCCCCTCAAGAAGCCTTTCGCTAAGACAGTTTTTGTGGAATTGGCAAAGTGATATTTGGGAAGCCCATAGAGGGCTATATTTGGAAGCCCATAGAGGGCTATGGTGAAAAAAGGAAATATCCTCAGATGAAATCTGGAAAGAAGCTTTCTGAGAAACTGCTTAGTGTTCTGTTAATTCATCTCACAGAGTTACATCTGTATTTCGTCGTGGATCTCTTTGCTAGCCTTATTTCTGTGGAATCTGAGAACAGAGATATTTCGGATCCCTTTGAAGACTATAGGGCCAAAGGAAATATCCTCCGATAACAAAGAGAAAGAAGCTTTCTGAGAAACTTCTTTGTGTTCTGTGAAATCATCTCACAGAGTTACAGCTTTCCCCTCAAGAAGCCTTTCGCTAAGACAGTTCTTGTGGAATTGGCAAAGTGATATTTGGAAGCCCATAGAGGGCTATGGTGAAAAAGGAAATATCCTCAGATGAAATCTGGAAAGAAGCTTTCTGAGAAAAAGAAGCTTAGTGTTCTGTTAATTCATCTCACAGAGTTACATCTGTATTTCGTGGATCTCTTTGCTAGCTAGCCTTATTTCTGTGGAATCTGAGAACAGATATTTCGGATCCCTTTGAAGACTATAGGGCCAAAGGAAATATCCTCCGATAACAAAGAGAAAGAAGCTTTCTGAGAAACTTCTTTGTGTTCTGTGAAATCATCTCACAGAGTTACAGCTTTCCCCTCAAGAAGCCTTTCGCTAAGACAGTTCTTGTGGAATTGGCAAAGTGATATTTGGAAGCCCATAGAGGGCTATGGTGAAAAAGGAAATATCCTCAGATGAAATCTGGAAAGAAGCTTTCTGAGAAACTGCTTAGTGTTCTGTTAATTCATCTCACAGAGTTTACATCTGTATTTCGTGGATCTCTTTGCTAGCCTTATTTCTGTGGATCTGAGAAATCAGATATTTCGGATCCCTTTGAAGACTATAGGGCCAAAGGAAATATCCTCCGATAACAAAGAGAAAAAGAAGCTTTTCTGAGAAACTTCTTTGTTCTTTGTCTGTGAAATCATCTCACAGAGTTACAGCTTTCCCCTCAAGAAGCCTTTCGCTAAGACAGTTCTTGTGGAATTGGCAAAGTGATATTTGGAAGCCCATAGAGGGCTATGGTGAAAAAGGAAATATCCTCAGATGAAATCTGGAAAGAAGCTTTCTGAGAAACTGCTTAGTGTTCTGTTAATTCATCTCACACAGTTACATCTGTATTTCGTGGATCTCTTTGCTAGCCTTATTTCTGTGGAATCTGAGAACAGATATTTCGGATCCCTTTGAAGACTATAGGGCCAAAGGAAATATCCTCCGATAACAAAGAGAAAGAAGCTTTCTGAGAAAAACTTCTTTGTGTTCTGTGAAATCATCTCACAGAGTTACAGCTTTCCCCTCAAGAAGCCTTTCGCTAAGACAGTTCTTGTGGAATTGGCAAAGTGATATTTGGAAGCCCATAGAGGGCTATGGTGAAAAAGGAAATATCCTCAGATGAAATCTGGAAAGAAGCTTTCTGAGAAACTGCTTAGTGTTCTGTTAATTCATCTCACAGAGTTACATCTGTATTTCGTGGATCTCTTTGCTAGCCTTATTTCTGTGGAATCTGAGAACAGATATTTCGGATCCCTTTGAAGACTATAGGGCCAAAGGAAATATCCTCCGATAACAAAGAGAAAAGAAGCTTTCTGAGAAACTTCTTTGTGTTCTGTGAAATCATCTCACAGAGTTACAGCTTTTCCCCTCAAGAAGCCTTTCGCTAAGACAGTTCTTGTGGAATTGGCAAAGTGATATTTGGAAGCCCATAGAGGGCTATGGTGAAAAAAAGGAAATATCCTCAGATGAAATCTGGAAAGAAGCTTTCTGAGAAAAAAACTGCTTAGTGTTCTGTTAATTCATCTCACAGAGTTACATCTGTATTTCGTGGATCTCTTTGCTAGCCTTATTTCTGTGGAATCTGAGAACAGATATTTCTGATCCCTTTTCGAAGACTCCCTTTGAAGACTAAAGGGCCAAAGGAAATATCCTCCGATAACAAAGAGAAAGAAGCTTTCTGAGAAACTTCTTTGTGTTCTGTGAAATCATCTCACAGAGTTACAGCTTTCCCCTCAAGAAGCCTTTCGCTAAGACAGTTCTTGTGGAATTGGCAAAGTGATATTTGGAAGCCCATAGAGGGCTATGGTGAAAAAGGAAATATCCTCAGATGAAATCTGGAAAGAAGCTTTCTGAGAAAACTGCTTAGTGTTCTGTTAATTCATCTCACAGAGTTACATCTGTATTTCGTGGATCTCTTTGCTAGCCTTATTTCTGTGGAATCTGAGAACAGATATTTCGGATCCCTTTTTCTGAAGACTATAGGGCCAAAGGAAAGGAAATATCCTCCGATAACAAAGAGAAAGAAGCTTTCTGAGAAAAACTTCTTTGTGTTCTGTGAAATCATCTCACAGAGTTACAGCTTTCCCCTCAAGAAGCCTTTCGCTAAGACAGTTCTTGTGGAATTGGCAAAGTGATATTTGGAAGCCCATAGAGGCTATGGTGAAAAAGGAAATATCCTCAGATGAAATCTGGAAAGAAGCTTTCTGAGAAACTGCTTAGTGTTCTGTTAATTCATCTCACAGAGTTACATCTGTATTTCGTGGATCTCTTTGCTAGCCTTATTTCTGTGGAATCTCTGAGAACAGATATTTCGGATCCCTTTGAAGACTATAGGGCCAAAGGAAATATCCTCCGATAACAAAGAGAAAGAAGAAGAAGCTGAGAAACTTCTTTGTGTTCTGTGAAATCATCTCACAGAGTTACAGCTTTCCCCTCAAGAAGCCTTTCGCTAAGACAGTTCTTGTGGAATTGGCAAAGTGATATTTGGAAGCCCATAGAGGGCTATGGTGAAAAAGGAAATATCCTCAGATGAAAAATGGAAAGAAGCTTTCTGAGAAAAAATGCTTAGTGTTCTGTTAATTCATTCTCACAGAGTTACATCTGTACAGAGTTACATGGTATTTCTGGATTCTGCTTTGCTAGCCTTATTTGTGGAATCTGAGAACAGATATTTCGGATCCCTTTGAAGACTATAGGGCCAAAGGAAATATCCTCCGATAACAAAGAGAAAGAAGCTTTCTGAGAAACTTCTTTGTGTTCTGTGTGAAATCATCTCACAGAGTTACAGCTTTCCCCTCAAGAAGCCTTTCGCTAAGACAGTTCTTGTGGAATTGGCAAAGTGATATTTGGAAGCCCATAGAGGGCTATGGTGAAAAAAAAAGAAATATCCTCAGATGAAATCTGGAAAGAAGCTTTCTGAGAAAAACTTAGTGTTTCTGTTAATTCATCTCACAGAGTTACATCTGTATTTCGTGGATCTCTTTGCTAGCCTTATTTCTGTGGAATCTGAGAAACAGATATTTCGGATCCCTTTGAAGACTATAGGGCCAAAGGAAATATCCTCCGATAACAAAGAGAAAGAAGCTTTCTGAGAAACTTCTTTGTGTTCTGTGAAATCATCTCACAGAGTTACAGAGTTACAGCTTTCCTCAAAGAAGCCTTTCGCTAAGACAGTTCTTGTGGAATTGGCAAAGTGATATTTGGAAGCCCATAGAGGGCTATGGTGAAAAAGGAAATATCCTCAGATGAAATCTGGAAAGAAGCTTTCTGAGAAAAATTTAGTGTTCTGTTAATTCATCTCACAGAGTTTACATCTGTATTTCGTGGATCTCTTTGCTAGCCTTATTTCTGTGGAATCTGAGAACAGATATTTCGGATCCCTTTGAAGACTATAGGGCCAAAGGAAATATCCTCCGATAACAAAGAGAAAGAAAGCTTTCTGAGAAAACTTCTTTGTGTTCTGTGAAATCATCTCACAGAGTTACAGCTTTCTCTCAAGAAGCCTTTCGCTAAGACAGTTTCTTGTTCATTGGCAAAGTGATATTTGGAAGCCCATAGAGGGCTATGGTGCCTAAAAGGAAAAGTGATATCCTCAGATGAAATCTGGAAAGAAGCTTTCTGAGAAACTGCTTAGTGTTCTGTTAAGATTTTGGAAGCCCATCTATGGTCACAAAGAGTTATCCTCAGATGAAATCTGGAAAGAAGTAGAAACTGCTTAGTGTTCTGTTATTCATCTCACAGAGTTACATCTGTATTTCGTGGATCTCTTTGCTATTATTTCTGTGGAATCTGAGAACAGATATTTCGGATCCCTTTGAAGACTATAGGGCCAAAGGAAATATCCTCCGATAACAAAACAAGAAAGAAGAAGCTTTGAGAAACTTCTTTGTGTTCTGTGAAATCATCTCACAGAGTTACAGCTTTCCCCTCAAGAAGCCTTTCGCTAAGACAGTTCTTGTGGAATTTGGCAAAGTGATATTTGGAAGCCCATAGAGGGCTATGGTGAAAAAGGAAAATATCCTCAGATGAAATCTGGAAAGAAGCTTTCTGAGAAAAACTGCTTAGTGTTCTGTTAATTCATCTCACAGAGTTACATCTGTATTTCGTGGATCTCTTTGCTAGCCTTATTTCTGTGGAATCTGAGAACAGATATTTCGGATCCCTTTTGAAGACTATAGGGCCAAAGGAAATATCCTCCGATAACAAAGAGAAAAAGCTTTCTGAGAAACTTCTTTGTGTTCTGTGAAATCATCTCACAGAGTTACAGCTTTCCCCTCAAGAAGCCTTTCGCTAAGACAGTTCTTGTGGAATTGGCAAAGTGATATTTGGAAGCCCATAGAGGGCTATGGTGAAAAAGGAAATATCCTCAGATGAAATCTGGAAAGAAGCTTTCTGAGAAACTGCTTAGTGTTCTGTTAATTCATCTCACAGAGTTACATCTGTATTTCGTGGATCTCTTTGCTAGCCTTATTTCTGTGGAATCTGAGAACAGATATTTCGGATCCCTTTGAAGACTATAGGGCCAAAGGAAATATCCTCCGATAACAAAGAGAAAGAAGCTTTCTGAGAAACTTCTTTGTGTTTCTGTGAAATCATCTCATCTCAGTTACAGAGTTTCAGCTTTCCCCTCAAGAAGCCTTTCGCTAAGACAGTTCTTGTGGAATTGGCAAAGTGATATTTTTGGAAGCCCATAGAGGGCTATGGTGAAAAAAAAGGAAATATCCTCAGATGAAAAATCTGGAAAGAAGCTTTCTGAGAAACTGCTTAGTGTTCTGTTAATTCATCTCACAGAGTTACATCTGTATTTCGTGGATCTCTTTGCTAGCCTTATTTCTGTGGAATCTGAGAACAGATATTTCGGATCCCTTTGAAGACTATAGGGCCAAAGGAAATATCCTCCGATAACAAAGAGAAAGAAGCTTTCTGAGAAACTTCTTTGTGTTCTGTGAAATCATCTCACAGAGTTACAGCTTTCCCCTCAAGAAGCCTTTCGCTAAGACAGTTCTTGTGGAATTGGCAAAGTGATATTTGGAAGCCCATAGAGGGCTATGGTGAAAAAGGAAATATCCTCAGATGAAATCTGGAAAGAAGCTTTCTGAGAAAACTGCTTAGTGTTCTGTTAATTCATCTCACAGAGTTACATCTGTATTTCGTGGATCTCTTTGCTAGCCTTATTTCTGTGGAATCTGAGAACAGATATTTCGGATCCCTTTGAAGACTATAGGGCCAAAGGAAAAATCCTCCGATAAACAAAGAGAAGAAGCTTTCTGAGAAACTTCTTTGTGTTCTGTGAAATCATCTCACAGAGTTACAGCTTTCCCCTCAAGAAGCCTTTCGCTAAGACAGTTCTTGTGGAATTGGCAAAGTGATATTTGGAAGCCCATAGAGGGCTATGGTGAAAAAGGAAATATCCTCAGATGAAATCTGGAAAGAAGCTTTCTGAGAAACTGCTTAGTGTTCTGTTAATTCATCTCACAGAGTTACATCTGTATTTCGTGGATCTCTTTGCTAGCCTTATTTCTGTGTGAATCTGAGAACAGATATTTCGGATCCCTTTTTCTGAAGACTATAGGGCCCCTTGAAGGAAAATAATATCCGATAACAAAGAGAAAGAAGCTTTCTGAGAAACTTCTTTGTGTTCTGTGAAATCATCTCACAGAGTTACAGCTTTCCCCTCAAGAAGCCTTTCGCTAAGAAGAGTTTCTTGTGGAATTTCTTGGCAAAGTGATATTTGGAAGCCCATAGAGGGCTATATGGTGAAAAAGGAAATATCCTCAGATGAAATCTGGAAAGAAGCTTTCTGAGAAACTGCTTAGTGTTCTGTTAATTCATCTCACAGAGTTACATCTGTATTTCGTGGATCTCTTTGCTAGCCTTATTTCTGTGGAATCTGAGAACAGATATTTCGGATCCCTTTGAAGACTATAGGGCCAAAGGAAATATCCTCCGATAACAAAGAGAAAGAAGAAGCTTTCTGAGAAACTTCTTTGTGTTCTGTGAAATCATCTCACAGAGTTACAGCTTTCCCCTCAAGAAGCCTTTCGCTAAGACAGTTCTTGTGGAATTGGCAAAGTGATATTTGGAAGCCCATAGAGGGCTATGGTGAAAAAGGAAATATCCTCCCATCAGATGAAATCTGGAAAGAAGAAATTTCTGAAAAACTGCTTGAGAAACTTAATTCATCTCACAGAGTTACATCTGTATTTCGTGGATCTCTTTGCTAGCCTTATTTCTGTGGAATCTGAGAACAGATATTTCGGATCCCTTTGAAGACTATAGGGCCAAAGGAAATATCCTCCGATAACAAAGAGAAAGAAGCTTTCTGAGAAACTTCTTTGTGTTCTGTGAAATCATCTCACAGAGTTACAGCTTTCCCCTCAAGAAGCCTTTCGCTAAGACAGTTCTTGTGGAATTGGCAAAGTGATATTTGGAAGCCCATAGAGGGCTATGGTGAAAAAGGAAATATCCTCAGATGAAATCTGGAAAGAAGCTTTCTGAGAAAATGCTTAGTGTTCTGTTAATTCATCTCACAGAGTTTACATCTGTATTTCGTGGATCTCTTTGCTAGCCTTATTTCTGTGGAATCTGAGAACTGATATTTCGGATCCCTTTGAAGACTATAGGGCCAAAGGAAATATCCTCCGATAACAAAGGGCCAAAGAAATAAGCCGATAACAAAGAGAAAGAAGCTTTCTGAGAAACTTCTTTGTGTGTCTGTGAAATCATCTCACAGAGTTACAGCTTCAAGAAGCCTTTCGCCTTTCGAAGACAGTTCTTGTGGAATTGGCAAAGTGATATTTGGAAGCCCATAGAGGGCTATGGTGAAAAAGGAAATATCCTCAGATGAAATCTGGAAAGAAGCTTTCTGAGAAAACTGCTTAGTGTTCTGTTAATTCATCTCACAGAGTTACATCTGTATTTCGTGGATCTCTTTGCTAGCCTTATTTCTGTGGAATCTGAGAACAGATATTTCGGATCCCTTTGAAGACTATAGGGCCAAAGGAAATATCCTCCGATAACAAAGAGAAAGAAGCTTTTTCTGAGAAACTTCTTTGTGTTCTGTGAAATCATCTCACAGAGTTACAGCTTTCCCCTCAAGAAGCCTTTCGCTAAGACAGTTCTTGTGGAATTGGCAAAGTGATATTTGGAAGCCCATAGAGGGCTATGGTGAAAAAGGAAATATCCTCAGATGAAATCTGAAAGAAAGCTTTCTGAGAAAAACTGCTTAGTGTTCTGTTAATTCATCTCACAGAGTTACATCTGTATTTCGTGGATCTCTTTGCTAGCCTTATTTCTGTGGAATCTGAGAACAGATATTTCGGATCCCTTTGAAGACTATAGGGCCAAAGGAAATATCCTCCGATAACAAAGAGAAAGAAGAAGAAGCTTTCTGAGAAACTTCTTTGTGTTCTGTGAAATCATCTCACAGAGTTACAGCTTTCCCCTCAAGAAGCCTTTCGCTAAGACAGTTCTTGTGGAATTGGCAAAGTGATATTTGGAAGCCCATAGAGGGCTATGGTGAAAAAGGAAAAAATCCTCAGATGAAATCTGGAAAGAAGCTTTCTGAGAAAACTGCTTAGTGTTCTGTTGTTCAATTCATCTCACAGAGTTACATCTGTATTTCGTGGATCTCTTTGCTAGCCTTATTTCTGTGGAATCTGAGAACAGATATTTCGGATCCCTTTGAAGACTATAGGGCCAAAGGAAATATCCTCCGATAACAAAGAGAAAAAGAAGCTTTCTGAGAAACTTCTTTGTGTTCTGTGAAATCATCTCACAGAGTTACAGCTTTCCCCTCAAGAAGCCTTTCGCTAAGACAGTTCTTGTGGAATTGGCAAAGTGATATTTGGAAGCCCATAGAGGGCTATGGTGAAAAAGGGAAATATCCTCAGATGAAATCTGGAAAGAAGCTTTCTGAGAAACTGCTTAGTGTTCTGTTAATTCATCTCACAGAGTTACATCTGTATTTTTCGTGGATCTCTTTGCTAGCCTTATTTCTGTGGAATCTGAGAACAGATATTTCGGATCCCTTTGAAGACTATAGGGCCAAAGGAAATATCCTCCGATAACAAAGAGAAAGAAGCTTTCTGAGAAACTTCTTTGTGTTCTGTGAAATCATCTCACAGAGTTACAGCTTTCCCCTCAAGAAGCCTTTCGCTAAGACAGTTCTTGTGGAATTGGCAAAGTGATATTTGGAAGCCCATAGAGGGCTATGGTGAAAAATGGAAAAAGGAAATCCAATGAAATCTGGAAAGAAGCTTTCTGAGAAACTGCTTAGTGTTCTGTTAATTCATCTCACAGAGTTACATCTGTATTTCGTGGATCTCTTTGCTAGCCTTATTTCTGTGGAATCTGAGAACAGATATTTCGGATCCCTTTGAAGACTATAGGGCCAAAGGAAATATCCTCCGATAACAAAGAGAAAGAAGCTTTCTGAGAAACTTCTTTGTGTTCTGTGAAATCATCTCACAGAGTTTACAGCTTTCCCCTCAAGAAGCCTTTCGCTAAGACAGTTTTCGTGGAAATTGGCAAAGTGATATTTGGAAGGCCATAGAGGGCTATGGTGAAAAAGGAAATATCCTCAGATGAAAAATCTGGAAAGAAGCTTTCTGAGAAAAGAAATCTGGAAAGAAGCTTAGTGTTCTGTTAATTCATCTCACAGAGTTACATCTGTATTTCGTGGATCTCTTTGCTAGCCTTATTTCTGTGGAATCTGAGAACAGATATTTCTGAGAACAGATATTTCGGATCCCTTTGAAGACTATAGGGCCAAAGGAAATATCCTCCGATAACAAAGAGAAAGAAGCTTTCTGAGAAACTTCTTTGTGTTCTGTGAAATCATCTCACAGAGTTACAGCTTTCCCCTCAAGAAGCCTTTCGCTAAGACAGTTCTTGTGGAATTGGCAAAGTGATATTTGGAAGCCCATAGAGGGCTATGGTGAAAAAGGAAATATCCTCAGATGAAATCTGGAAAGAAGCTTTCTGAGAAAAATGCTTAGTGTTCTGTTAATTCATCTCACAGAGTTACATCTGTATTTCGTGGATCTCTTTGCTAGCCTTATTTCTGTGGAATCTGAGAACAGATATTTCGGATCCCCCTTTGAAGACTATAGGGCCAAAGGAAATATCCTCCGATAACAAAGAGAAAGAAAAGCTTTCTGAGAAAAAACTTTGTGTTCTGTGAAATCATCTCACAGAGTTACAGCTTTCCCCTCAAGAAGCCTTTCGCTAAGACAGTTCTTGTGGAATTGGCAAAGTGATATTTGGAAGCCCATAGAGGGCTATGGTGAAAAAGGAAATATCCTCAGATGAAATCTGGAAAGAAGCTTTCTGAGAAACTGCTTAGCTTAGTGTTCTGTTAATTCATCTCACAGAGTTACATCTGTATTTCGTGGATCTCTTTGCTAGCCTTATTTCTGTGGAATCTGAGAACAGATATTTCGGATCCCTTTGAAGACTATAGGGCCAAAGGAAATATCCTCCGATAACAAAGAGAAAGAAGAAGAAAGAGAAACTTCTTTGTGTTCTGTGAAATCATCTCACAGAGTTACAGCTTTCCCCTCAAGAAGCCTTTCGCTAAGACAGTTCTTGTGGAATTGGCAAAGTGATATTTGGAAGCCCATAGAGGGCTATGGTGAAAAAAAAAGGAAATATCCTCAGATGAAATCTGGAAAGAAGCTTTCTGAGAAACTGCTTAGTGTTCTGTTAATTCATCTCACAGAGTTACATCTGTATATTCGTGGATCTCTTTGCTAGCCTTATTTCTGTGGAATCTGAGAACAGATATTTCGGATCCCTTTGAAGACTATAGGGGCCAAAGGAAATATCCTCCGATAACAAAGAGAAAGAAAGAAGCTTTCTGAGAAACTTCTTTGTGTTCTGTGAAATCATCTCACAGAGTTACAGCTTTCCCCTCAAGAAGCCTTTCGCTAAGACAGTTCTTGTGGAATTGGCAAAGTGATATTTGGAAGCCCATAGAGGGCTATGGTGAAAAAAGGAAATATCCTCAGATGAAATCTGGAAAAGAAGCTTTCTGAGAAACTGCTTAGTGTTCTGTTAATTCATCTCACAGAGTTACATCTGTATTTCGTGGATCTCTTTGCTAGCCTTATTTCTGTGGAATCTGAGAACAGATATTTCGGATCCCTTTGAAGACTATAGGGCCAAAGGAAATATCCTCCGATAACAAAGAGAAAGAAGCTTTCTGAGAAACTTCTTTGTGTTCTGTGAAAAATCATCTCACAGAGTTACAGCTTTCCCCTCAAGAAGCCTTTCGCTAAGACAGTTCTTGTGGAATTGGCAAAGTGATATTTGGAAGCCCATAGAGGGCTATGGTGAAAAAGGAAATATCCTCAGATGAAATCTGGAAAGAAGCTTTCTGAGAAACTGCTTAGTGTTCTGTTAATTCATCTCACAGAGTTACATCTGTATTTCGTGGATCTCTTTGCTAGCCTTATTTTCTGTGGAATCTTTTTCTGGAACAGATATTTCGGATCCCTTTGAAGACTATAGGGCCAAAGGAAATATCCTCCGATAACAAAGAGAAAGAAGCTTTCTTTCTGAAAAACTTCTTTGTGTTCTGTGAAATCATCTCACAGAGTTACAGCTTTCCCCTCAAGAAGCCTTTCGCTAAGACAGTTCTTGTGGAATTGGCAAAGTGATATTTGGAAGCCCATAGAGGGCTATGGTGAAAAAGGAAATATCCTCAGATGAAATCTGGAAAGAAGCTTTCTGAGAAACTGCTTAGTGTTCTGTTAATTCATCTCACAGAGTTACATCTGTATTTCGTGGATCTCTTTGCTAGCCTTATTTCTGTGGAATCTGAGAACAGATATTTCGGATCCCTTTGAAGACTATAGGGCCAAAGGAAATATCCTCCGATAACAAAGAGAAAGAAGAAAGAAGCTTTCTGAGAAACTTCTTTGTGTTCTGTGAAATCATCTCACAGAGTTACAGCTTTCCCCCCTCAAGAAGCCTTTCGCTAAGACAGTTCTTGTGTGGAATTGGCAAAGTGATATTTGGAAGCCCATAGAGGGCTATGGTGAAAAAGGAAATATCCTCAGATGAAATCTGGAAAGAAGCTTTCTGAGAAACTGCTTAGTGTTCTGTTAATTCATCTCACAGAGTTACATCTGTATTTCGTGGATCTCTTTGCTAGCCTTATTTCTGTGGAATCTGAGAACAGATATTTCGGATCCCTTTGAAGACTAGGGCCAAAGGAAATATCCTCCGATAACAAAGAAAGAAAGAAAACTTCTTTGTGTTTCTGTGAAATCATCTCACAGAGTTACAGCTTTCCCCTCAAAGCCTTTTCGCTAAGACAGTTCTTGTGGAATTGGCAAAGTGATATTTGGAAGCCCATAGAGGGCTATGGTGAAAAAGGAAATATCCTCAGATCTGGAAAGAAGCTTTCTGAGAAAACTGCTTTGTGTTGCTTGTTAATTCATCTCACAGAGTTACATCTGTATTTCGTGGATCTCTTTTTGCTAGCCTTATTTCTGTGGAATCTGAGAACAGATATTTTCGGATCCCTTTGAAGACTATAGGGCCAAAAAAAATCCCTCCGACAAAGAAAAGAAAAGCTTTTGAGAAAAACTTTGTGTTCTGTGAAATCATCTCACAAGACAGAGCTTTCCCCTCAAGAAGCCTTTCGCTAAAGACAGTTCTTGTGGAATTGGCAAAGTGATATTTGGAAGCCCATAGAGGGCTATGGTGAAAAAAGGAAATATCCTCAGATGAAATCTGGAAAGAAGCTTTCTGAGAAACTGCTTAGTGTTCTGTTAATTCATCTCACAGAGTTACATCTGTATTTCGTGGATCTCTTTGCTAGCCTTATTTCTGTGGAATCTGAGAACAGATATTTCGGATCCCTTTGAAGACTATAGGGCAAAGGAAATATCCTCCGATAACAAAGAGAAAGAAGCTTTCTGAGAAACTTCTTTGTGTTCTGTGAAATCATCTCACAGAGTTACAGCTTTCCCCTCAAGAAGCCTTTCGCTAAGACAGTTCTTGTGGAATTGGCAAAGTGATATTTGGAAGCCCATAGAGGGCTATGGTGAAAAAGGAAATATCCTCAGATGAAATCTGGAAAGAAGCTTTCTGAGAAACTGCTTAGTGTTCTGTTAATTCATCTCACAGAGTTACATCAGTATTTCGTGGATCTCTTTGCTAGCCTTATTTCTGTGGAATCTGAGAACAGATATTTCGGATCCCTTTGAAGACTATAGGGCCAAAGGAAATATCCTCCGATAACAAAGAGAAAAGAAGCTTTCTGAGAAAACTTCTTTGTGTTCTGTGAAATCATCTCACAGAGTTACAGCTTTCCCCTCAAGAAGCCTTTCGCTAAGACAGTTCTTGTGGAATTGGCAAAGTGATATTTGGAAGCCCATAGAGGGCTATGGTGAAAAAGGAAATATCCTCAGATGAAATCTGGAAAGAAGCTTTCTGAGAAACTGCTTAGTGTTCTGTTAATTCATCTCACAGAGTTACATCTGTATTTCGTGGATCTCTTTGCTAGCCTTATTTCTGTGGAATCTGAGAACAGATATTTCGGATCCCTTTGAAGACTATAGGGCCAAAGGAAATATCCTCCGATAACAAAGAGAAAGAAGCTTTCTGAGAAACTTCTTTGTTTCTTTCTGTGAAATCATCTCACAGAGTTACAGCTTTCCCCTCAAGAAGCCTTTCGCTAAGACAGTTCTTGTGGAATTGGCAAAGTGATATTTGGAAGCCCATAGAGGGCTATGGTGAAAAAGGAAATATCCTCAGATGAAAAAAAGGAAATATGGAAAGAAAGAAGCTTCTGAGAAACTGCTTAGTGTTCTGTTAATTCATCTCACAGAGTTACATCTGTATTTCGTGGATCTCTTTGCTAGCCTTATTTCTGTGGAATCTGAGAACAGATATTTCGGATCCCTTTGAAGACTATAGGGCCAAAGGAAATATCCTCCGATAACAAAGAGAAAGAAGCTTTCTGAGAAACTTCTTTGTGTTCTGTGAAATCATCTCACAGAGTTACAGCTTTCCCCTCAAGAAGCCTTTCGCTAAGACAGTTCTTGTGGAATTGGCAAAGTGATATTTGGAAGCCCATAGAGGGCTATGGTGAAAAAGGAAATATCCTCAGATGAAATCTGGAAAGAAGCTTTCTGAGAAACTGCTTAGTGTTCTGTTAATTCATCTCACAGAGTTACATCTGTATTTCGTGGATTACATCTTTTTCGTGGATCTCTTTGCTAGCCTTATTTCTGTGGAATCTGAGAACAGATATTTCGGATCCCTTTGAAGACTATAGGGCCAAAGGAAATATCCTCCGATAACAAAGAGAAAGAAGCTTTCTTTCTGAAAAACTTCTTTGTGTTCTGTGAAATCATCTCACAGAGTTACAGCTTTCCCCTCAAGAAGCCTTTCGCTAAGACAGTTCTTGTGGAATTGGCAAAGTGATATTTGGAAGCCCATAGAGGGCTATGGTGAAAAAGGAAATATCCTCAGATGAAATCTGGAAAGAAGCTTTCTGAGAAACTGCTTAGTGTTCTGTTAATTCATCTCACAGAGTTACATCTGTATTTCGTGGATCTCTTTGCTAGCCTTATTTCTGTGGAATCTGAGAACAGATATTTCGGATCCCTTTGAAGACTATAGGGCCAAAGGAAATATCCTCCGATAACAAAGAGAAAGAAGCTTTCTGAGAAACTTCTTTGTGTTCTGTGAAATCATCTCACAGAGTTACAGCTTTCCCCTCAAGAAGCCTTTCGCTAAGACAGTTCTTGTGGAATTGGCAAAGTGATATTTTTGGAAGCCCATAGAGGGCTATGGTGAAAAAAAAAAATCCTCAAAATGAAATCTGGAAGCTTTCTGAGAAACTGCTTAGTGTTCTGTTAATTCATCTCACAGAGTTACATCTGTATTTCGTGGATCTCTTTGCTAGCCTTATTTCTGTGGAATCTGAGAACAGATATTTCGGATCCCTTTGAAGACTATAGGGCCAAAGGAAATATCCTCCGATAACAAAGAGAAAAAAGAAGAAAGAGAAACTTCTTTGTGTTCTGTGAAATCATCTCACAGAGTTACAGCTTTCCCCTCAAGAAGAAGCCTTTCGCTAAGACAGTTCTTGTGGAATTGGCAAAGTGATATTTGGAAGCCCATAGAGGGCTATGGTGAAAAAAAGAAATATCCTCAGATGAAATCTGGAAAGAAGCTTTCTGAGAAAAACTGCTTAGTGTTCTGTTAAATTCATCTCACAGAGTTACATCTGTATTTCGTGGATCTCTTTGCTAGCCTTATTTCTGTGGAATCTGAGAACTGAGAACAGATATTTCGGATCCCTTTGAAGACTATAGGGCCAAAGGAAATATCCTCCGATAACAAAGAGAAAGAAGCTTTCTGAGAAACTTCTTTGTGTTCTGTGAAATCATCTCAGAGAGTTACAGCTTTCCCCTCAAGAAGCCTTTCGCTAAGACAGTTCTTGTGGAATTGGCAAAGTGATATTTGGAAGCCCATAGAGGGCTATGGTGAAAAAAAAAGAAATATCCTCAGATGAAATCTGGAAAGAAGCTTTCTGAGAAACTGCTTAGTGTTCTGTTGTTCTTATTCTCAATTCATCTCAGTTACATCTGTATTTCGTGGATCTCTTTGCTAGCCTTATTTCTTGGAATCTGAGAAATCAGATATTTCGGATCCCTTTGAAGACTATAGGGCCAAAGGAAATATCCTCCGATAACAAAGAGAAAAAAGCTTTCTGAGAAAAGAAGCTTCTTTGTGTTCTGTGAAATCATCTCACACAGAGTTACAGCTTTCCCCTCAAGAAGCCTTTCGCTAAGACAGTTCTTGTGGAATTGGCAAAGTGATATTTGGAAGCCCATAGAGGGCTATGGTGAAAAAGGAAATATCCTCAGATGAAATCTGGAAAGAAGCTTTCTGAGAAACTGCTTAGTGTTCTGTTAATTAATTCATCTCACAGAGTTACATCTGTATTTCGTGGATCTCTTTGCTAGCCTTATTTCTGTGGAATCTGAGAACAGATATTTCAGGATATTTCGGATCCCTTTGAAGACTATAGGGCCAAAGGAAATATCCTCCGATAACAAAGAGAAAGAGAAAGAAGAAAGAAGCTTTCTGAGAAACTTCTTTGTGTTCTGTGAAATCATCTCACAGAGTTTACAGCTTTCCCCTCAAGAAGCCTTTCGCTAAGACAGTTCTTGTGGAATTGGCAAAGTGATAAGTGATTTTGGAAGCCCATAGAGGGCTATGGTGAAAAAGGAAATATCCTCAGATGAAATCTGGAAAGAAGCTTTCTGAAAAAGAAACTGCTTAGTGTTCTGTTAATTCATCTCACAGAGTTACATCTGTATTTCGTGGATCTCTTTGCTAGCCTTATTTCTGTGGAATCTGAGAACAGATATTTCGGATCCCTTTGAAGACTATAGGGCCAAAGGAAATATCCTCCGATAACAAAGAGAAAGAAGCTTTCTGAGAAACTTCTTTGTGTTCTGTGAAATCATCTCACAGAGTTACAGCTTTCCCCTCAAGAAGCCTTTCGCTAAGACAGTTCTTGTGGAATTGGCAAAGTGATATTTGGAAGCCCATAGAGGGCTATGGTGAAAAAGGAAATATCCTCAGATGAAATCTGGAAAAAGAAAAAGCTTTCTGAGAAAACTGCTTAGTGTTCTGTTAATTCATCTCACAGAGTTACATCTGTATTTCGTGGATCTGTTCTCTTTGCTAGCCTTATTTCTGTGGAATCTGAGAACAGATATTTCGGATCCCTTTGAAGAAACAGATATTTCGGATCCCTTTGAAGACTATAGGGCCAAAGGAAATATCCTCCGATAACAAAGAGAAAGAAGCTTTCTGAGAAACTTCTTTGTGTTCTGTGAAATCATCTCACAGAGTTACAGCTTTCCCCTCAAGAAGCCTTTCGCTAAGACAGTTCTTGTGGAATTGGCAAAGTGATATTTGGAAGCCCATAGAGGGCTATGGTGAAAAAGGAAATATCCTCAGATGAAATCTGGAAAGAAGCTTTCTGAGAAACTGCTTAGTGTTCTGTTAATTCATCTCACAGAGTTACATCTGTATTTCGTGGATCTCTTTGCTAGCTTATTTCTGTGGAATCTGAGAACAGATATTTCGGATCCCTTTGAAGACTATAGGGCCAAAGGAAATATCCTCCGATAACAAAATATCCTCCGAAAAAAGAAAGAGAAAGAAGCTGAGAAAACTTCTTTGTGTTCTGTGAAATCATCTCACAGAGTTACAGCTTTCCCCTCAAGAAGCCTTTCGCTAAGACAGTTCTTGTGGAATTGGCAAAGTGATATTTGGAAGCCCATAGAGGGCTATGGTGAAAAAGGAAATATCCTCAGATGAAATCTGGAAAGAAGCTTTCTGAGAAACTGCTTAGTGTTCTGTTAATTCATCTCACAGAGTTACATCTGTATTTCGTGGATCTCTTTGCTAGCCTTATTTCTGTGGAATCTGAGAACAGATATTTCGGATCCCTTTGAAGACTATAGGGCCAAAGGAAATATCCTCCGATAACAAAGAGAAAGAAGCTTTCTGAGAAACTTCTTTGTGTTCTGTGAAATCATCTCACAGAGTTACAGCTTTCCCCTCAAGAAGCCTTTCGCTAAGACAGTTCTTGTGGAATTGGCAAAGTGATATTTGGAAGCCCATAGAGGGCTATGGTGAAAAAGGAAATATCCTCAGATGAAATCTGGAAAGAAGCTTTCTGAGAAACTGCTTAGTGTTCTGTTAATTTATCTCACATCACAGAGTTCATCTGTATTTCGTGGATCTCTTTGCTAGCCTTATTTCTGTGGAATCTGAGAACAGATATTTCGGATCCCTTTGAAGACTATAGGGCCAAAGGAAATATCCTCCGATAACAAAGAGAAAGAAGCTTTCTGAGAAACTTCTTTGTGTTCTGTGAAATCATCTCACAGAGTTACAGCTTTCCCCTCAAGAAGAAGCCTTTCGCTAAGACAGTTCTTGTGGAATTGGCAAAGTGATATTTGGAAGCCCATAGAGGGCTATGGTGAAAAAGGAAATATCCTCAGATGAAATCTGGAAAGAAGCTTTCTGAGAAACTGCTTAGTGTTCTGTTAATTTCATCTCACAGAGTTTATCTGTATTTTTCGTCTCTCTTTGCTAGCCTTATTTCTGTGGAATCTGAGAACAGATATTTCGGATCCCTTTGAAGACTATAGGGCCAAAGGAAAAAATCCTCCGATAACAAAGAGAAAGAAAAGAAGCTGAGAAAACTTCTTTGTGTTCTGTGAAATCATCTCACAGAGTTACAGCTTTCCCCTCAAGAAGCCTTTCGCTAAGACAGTTCTTGTGGAATTGGCAAAGTGATATTTGGAAGCCCATAGAGGGCTATGGTGAAAAAGGAAATATCCTCAGATGAAATCTGGAAAGAAGCTTTCTGAGAAAACTGCTTAGTGTTCTGTTAATTCATCTCACAGAGTTACATCTGTATTTCGTGGATCTCTTTGCTAGCCTTATTTCTGTGGAATCTGAGAACAGATATTTCGGATCCCTTTGAAGACTATAGGGCCAAAGGAAATATCCTCCGATAACAAAGAGAAAAGAAGCTTTCTGAGAAACTTCTTTGTGTTCTGTGAAATCATCTCACAGAGTTACAGCTTTCCCCTCAAGAAGCCTTTCGCTAAGACAGTTCTTGTGGAATTGGCAAAGTGATATTTGGAAGCCCATAGAGGGCCCATAGAGGGCTATGAAAAAAAAAAAATCCTCCTCAGATGAAATCTGGAAAGAAGCTTTCTGAGAAACTGCTTAGTGTTCTGTTAATTCATCTCACAGAGTTACATCTGTATTTCGTGGATCTCTTTGCTAGCCTTATTTCTGTGGAATCTGAGAACAGATATTTCGGATCCCTTTGAAGACTATAGGGCCAAAGGAAATATCCTCCGATAACAAAGAGAAAGAAGCTTTCTGAGAAACTTCTTTGTGTTCTGTGAAATCATCTCACAGAGTTACAGCTTTCCCCTCAAGAAGCCTTTCGCTAAGACAGTTCTTGTGGAATTGGCAAAGTGATATTTGGAAGCCCATAGAGGGCTATGGTGAAAAAGGAAATATCCTCAGATGAAATCTGGAAAGAAGCTTTCTGAGAAAAACTTAGTGTTCTGTTGTTCATCTCACAGAGTTACATCTGTATTTCGTGGATCTCTTTTGCTAGCCTTATTTCTGTTTGCTAGCCTTATTTCTGAGAATCTGAGAGATATTTCGGATCCCTTTGAAGACTATAGGGCCAAAGGAAATATCCTCCGATAACAAAGAGAAAGAAGCTTTCTGAGAAACTTCTTTGTGTTCTGTGAAATCATCTCACAGAGTTACAGCTTTCCCCTCAAGAAGCCTTTCGCTAAGCCTTTCGCTAAGACAGTTCTTGTGGAATTGGCAAAGTGATATTTGGAAGCCCATAGAGGGCTATGGTGAAAAAGGAAATATCCTCAGATGAAATCTGGAAAGAAGCTTTCTGAGAAACTGCTTAGTGTTCTGTTAATTCATCTCACAGAGTTACATCTGTATTTCGTGGATCTCTTTGCTAGCCTTATTTCTGTGGAATCTGAGAACAGATATTTCGGATCCCTTTGAAGACTATAGGGGGCCAAAGGAAATATCCTCCGATAACAAAGAGAAAGAAGAAAGAAAAGAAGCTTTCTGAGAAACTTCTTTGTGTTCTGTGAAATCATCTCACAGAGTTACAGCTTTCCCCTCAAGAAGCCTTTCGCTAAGACAGTTCTTTGTGGAATTGGCAAAGTGATATTTGGAAGCCCATAGAGGGCTATGGTGAAAAAGGAAATATCCTCAGATGAAATCTGGAAAGAAGCTTTCTGAGAAACTGCTTAGTGTTCTGTTAATTCATCTCACACAGAGTTACATCTGTATTTCGTGGATCTCTTTGCTAGCCTTATTTCTGTGGAATCTGAGAACAGATATTTCGGATCCCTTTGAAGACTATAGGGCCAAAGGAAATATCCTCCGATAACAAAGAGAAAGAAGCTTTCTGAGAAACTTCTTTGTGTTCTGTGAAATCATCTCACAGAGTTACAGCTTTCCCCTCAAGAAGCCTTTCGCTAAGACAGTTCTTGTGGAAGACAGTTGGGAATTGGCAAAGTGATATTTGGAAGCCCATAGAGGGCTATGGTGAAAAAGGAAATATCCTCAGATGAAATCTGGAAAGAAGCTTTCTGAGAAAACTGCTTAGTGTTCTGTAATTCATCTCACAGAGAGTTACATCTGTATTTCGTGGATCTCTTTGCTAGCCTTATTTCTGTGGAATCTGAGAACAGATATTTCGGATCCCTTTGAAGACTATAGGGCCAAAGGAAATATCCTCCGATAACAAAGAGAAAGAAGCTTTCTGAGAAACTTCTTTGTGTTCTGTGAAATCATCTCACAGAGTTACAGCTTTCCCCTCAAGAAGCCTTTCGCTAAGACAGTTCTTGTGGAATTGGCAAAGTGATATTTGGAAGCCCATAGAGGGCTATGGTGAAAAAAGGAAATATCCTCAGATGAAATCTGGAAAGAAGCTTTCTGAGAAACTGCTTAGTGTTCTGTTAATTCATCTCACAGAGTTAGTTTGTGTTTATTTCGTGGATCTCTTTGCTAGCCTTATTTCTGTGGAATCTGAGAACAGATATTTCGGATCCCTTTGAAGACTATAGGGCCAAAGGAAATATCCTCCTCCGATAACAAAGAGAAAGAAGCTTTCTGAGAAACTTCTTTGTGTTCTGTGAAATCATCTCACAGAGTTACAGCTTTCCCCTCAAGAAGCCTTTCGCTAAGACAGTTCTTGTGGAATTGGCAAAGTGATATTTGGAAGCCCATAGAGGGCTATGGTGAAAAAGGAAATATCCTCAGATGAAATCTGGAAAGAAGCTTTCTGAGAAACTGCTTAGTGTTCTGTTAATTCATCTCACAGAGTTACATCTGTATTTCGTGGATCTCTTTGCTAGCCTTATTTCTGTGGAATCTGAGAAATCAGAACAGATTTTCGGATCCCTTTGAAGACTATAGGGCCAAAGGAAATATCCTCCGATAACAAAGAGAAAGAAGCTTTCTGAGAAACTTCTTTGTGTTCTGTGAAATCATCTCACAGAGTTACAGCTTTCCCCTCAAGAAGCCTTTCGCTAAGACAGTTCTTGTGGAATTGGCAAAGTGATATTTGGAAGCCCATAGAGGGCTATGGTGAAAAAGGAAATATCCTCAGATGAAATCTGGAAAGAAGCTTTCTGAGAAACTGCTTAGTGTTCTGTTAATTCATCTCACAGAGTTACATCTGTATTTCGTGGATCTCTTTGCTAGCCTTATTTCTGTGGAATCTGAGAACAGATATTTCGGATCCCTTTGAAGACTATAGGGCCAAAGGAAATATCCTCCGATAACAAAGAGAAAGAAGCTTTCTGAGAAACTTCTTTGTGTTCTGTGAAATCATCTCACAGAGTTACAGCTTTCCCCTCAAGAAGCCTTTCGCTAAGACAGTTCTTGTGGAATTGGCAAAGTGATATTTGGAAGCCCATAGAGGGCTATGGTGAAAAAGGAAATATCCTCAGATGAAATCTGGAAAAAGCTCTGAGAAAAATCTGAGAAACTGCTTAGTGTTTGTGTTCTTCATCTCACAGAGTTACATCTGTATTTCGTGGATCTCTTTGCTAGCCTTATTTTTTCTTGGAATCTGAGAACAGATATTTCGGATCCCTTTGAAGACTATAGGGCCAAAGGAAATATCCTCCGATAACAAAGAGAAAGAAGCTTTCTGAGAAACTTCTTTGTGTTCTGTGAAATCATCTCACAGAGTTACAGCTTTCCCCTCAAGAAGCCTTTCGCTAAGACAGTTTTTGGAATTGGCAAAGTGATATTTGGAAGCCCATAGAGGGCTATGGTGAAAAAGGAAATATCCTCAGATGAAATCTGGAAAGAAGCTTTCTGAGAAACTGCTTAGTGTTCTGTTAATTCATCTCACAGAGTTACTGTCTGTATTTCATGTGATCTCTTTGCTAGCCTTATTTCTTTCTGTGGAATCTGAGAACAGATATTTCGGATCCCTTTGAAGACTATAGGGCCAAAGGAAATATCCTCCAAAGGAAATATCCTCCGATAACAAAAAAAAGAAAGAAGCTTTCTGAGAAACTTCTTTGTGTTCTGTGAAATCATCTCACAGAGTTACATCTCACAGAGTTACAGTTTCCCCTCAAGAAGCCTTTCGCTAAGACAGTTCTTGTGGAATTGGCAAAGTGATATTTGGAAGCCCATAGAGGGCTATGGTGAAAAAGGAAATATCCTCAGATGAAATCTGGAAAGAAGCTTTCTGAGAAACTGCTTAGTGTTCTGTTAATTCATCTCACAGAGTTACATCTGTATTTCGTGGATCTCTTTGCTAGCCTTATTTCTGTGGAATCTGAGAACAGATATTTCGGATCCCTTTGAAGACTATAGGGCCAAAGGAAATATCCTCCGATAACAAAGAGAAAGAAGCTTTCTGAGAAACTTCTTTGTGTTCTGTGAAATCATCTCACAGAGTTACAGCTTTCCCCTCAAGAAGCCTTTCGCTAAGACAGTTCTTGTGGAATTGGCAAAGTGATATTTGGAAGCCCATAGAGGGGGCTATGGTGAAAAAGGAAATATCCTCAGATGAAATCTGGAAAGAAAATCTTTCTGAGAAACTGCTGCTTAGTGTTCTGTTAACATCTCACAGAGTTACATCTGTATTTCGTGGATCTCTTTGCTAGCCTTATTTCTGTGGAATCTGAGAACAGATATTTCGGATCCCTTTGAAGACTATAGGGCCAAAGGAAATATCCTCCGATAACAAAGAGAAAGAAGCTTTCTGAGAAACTTCTTTGTGTTCTGTGAAATCATCTCACAGAGTTACAGCTTTCCCCTCAAGAAGCCTTTCGCTAAGACAGTTCTTGTGGAATTGGCAAAGTGATATTTGGAAGCCCATAGAGGGCTATGGTGAAAAAGGAAATATCCTCAGATGAAATCTGGAAAGAAGCTTTCTGAGAAAAAAAGTGTTCTGTTAATTCATCTCACAGAGTTACATCTGTATTTCGTGGATCTCTTTGCTAGCCTTATTTCTGTGGAATCTGAGAACTGAGATATTTTTCTGGAATCTGAGACATTTTCGAAGACTATAGGGCCAAAGGAAATATCCTCCGATAACAAAGAGAAAGAAGCTTTCTGAGAAACTTCTTTGTGTTCTGTGAAATCATCTCACAGAGTTACAGCTTTCCCCTCAAGAAGCCTTTCGCTAAGACAGTTCTTGTGGAATTGGCAAAGTGATATTTGGAAGCCCATAGAGGGCTATGGTGAAAAAGGAAATATCCTCAGATGAAATCTGGAAAGAAGCTTTCTGAGAAACTGCTTAGTGTTCTGTTAATTCATCTCACAGAGTTACATCTGTATTTCGTGTGGATCTCTTTGCTAGCCTTATTTCTGTGGAATCTGAGAACAGATATTTCGGATCCCTTTGAAGACTATAGGGCCAAAGGAAATATCCTCCGATAACAAAGAGAAAGAAGCTTTCTGAGAAACTTCTTTGTGTTCTGTGAAAATCATCTCACAGAGTTACAGCTTTCCCCTCAAGAAGCCTTTTTCGCTAAGACAGTTCTTGTGACAATTGGCAAAGTGATATTTGGAAGCCCATAGGAGGGCTATGGTGAAAAAAAGAAAATAAATCTCAGATGAAATCTGGAAAGAAGCTTTCTGAGAAACTGCTTAGTGTTCTGTTAATTCATCTCACAGAGTTACATCTGTATTTCGTGGATCTCTTTGCTAGCCTTATTTCTGTGGAATCTGAGAACAGATATTTCGGATCCCTTTGAAGACTATAGGGCCAAAGGAAATATCCTCCGATAACAAAGAGAAAGAAGAAGCTTTCTGAGAAACTTCTTTGTTTCTGTGAAATCATCTCACAGAGTTACAGCTTTCCCCTCAAGAAGCCTTTCGCTAAGACAGTTCTTGTGGAATTGGCAAAGTGATATTTGGAAGCCCATAGAGGGCTATGGTGAAAAAGGAAATATCCTCAGATGAAATCTGGAAAGAAGCTTTCTGAAAAAAGAAGCTTAGTGAGAAACTGTTTAATTCATCTCACAGAGTTTACATCTGTATTTCGTGGATCTCTTTTCTAGCCTTTTTTCTGTGGAATCTGAGAACAGATATTTTTCGATCCCTTTGAAGACTAAGGGCCAAAGGAAATATCCTCCGATAACAAAAGAGAAAAGAAGCTTTCTGAGAGAAACTTCTTTGTGTTCTGTGAAATCATCTCACAGAGTTACAGCTTTCCCCTCAAGAAGCCTTTCGCTAAGACAGTTCTTGTGGAATTGGCAAAGTGATATTTGGAAGCCCATAGAGGGCTATGGTGAAAAAGGAAATATCCTCAGATGAAAATCTGGAAAGAAGCTTTCTGAGAAAACTGCTTAGTGTTCTGTTAATTCATCTCACAGAGTTACATCTGTATTTCGTGGATCTCTTTGCTAGCCTTATTTCTGTGGAATCTGAGAACAGATATTTCGGATCCCTTTTGAAGACTATAGGGCCAAAGGAAATATCCTCCGATAACAAAGAGAAAGAAGCTTTCTGAGAAACTTCTTTGTGTTCTGTGAAATCATCTCACAGAGAAACTTCTTACAGCTTTCCCCAGCTCAAGAAGCCTTTCGCTAAGACAGTTTTTTGTGGAATTGGCAAAGTGATATTTGGAAGCCCATAGAGGGCTATGGTGAAAAAGGAAATATCCTCAGATGAAATCTGGAAAGAAGCTTTCTGAGAAACTGCTTAGTGTTCTGTTAATTCATCTCACAGAGTTACATCTGTATTTCGTGGATCTCTTTGCTAGCCTTATTTCTGTGGAATCTGAGAACAGATATTTCGGATCCCTTTGAAGACTATAGGGCCAAAGGAAATATCCTCCGATAACAAAGAGAAAGAAGCTTTCTGAGAAACTTCTTTGTGTTCTGTGAAATCATCTCACAGAGTTACAGCTTTCCCCTCAAGAAGCCTTTCGCTAAGACAGTTCTTGTGGAATTGGCAAAGTGATATTTGGAAGCCCATAGAGGGCTATGGTGAAAAAGGAAATATCCTCAGATGAAATCTGGAAAGAAGCTTTCTGAGAAAAACTGCTTAGTGTTCTGTTAATTCATCTCACAGAGTTACATCTGTATTTTCGTGGATCTCTTTGTAGCCTTATTTCTGTGGAATCTGAGAACAGATATTTCGGATCCCTTTGAAGACTATAGGGCCAAAGGAAATATCCTCCGATAACAAAGAGAAAGAAGCTTTCTGAGAAACTTCTTTGTGTTCTGTGAAATCATCTCACAGAGTTACAGCTTTCCCCTCAAGAAGCCTTTCGCTAAGACAGTTCTTGTGGAATTGGCAAAGTGATATTTGGAAGCCCATAGAGGGCTATGGTGAAAAAAGGAAATATCCTCAGATGAAATCTGGAAAGAAGCTTTCTGAGAAAAACTGCTTAGTGTTCTGTTAATTCATCTCACAGAGTTTACATCTGTATTTCGTGGATCTCTTTGCTAGCCTTATTTCTGTGGAATCTGAGAACAGATATTTCGGATCCCTTTGAAGACTATAGGGCCAAAGGAAATATCCTCCGATAACAAAGAGAAAAAGCTTTCTGAGAAACTTCTTTGTGTTTGTGTGAAATGAAATCATCAGAGTTACAGCTTTCCCCTCAAGAAGCCTTTCGCTAAGACAGTTCTTGTGGAATTGGCAAAGTGATATTTGGAATTGGCAAAGTGATATTTGGAAGCCCATAGAGGGCTATGGTGAAAAAGGAAATATCCTCAGATGAAATCTGGAAAGAAGCTTTCTGAGAAACTGCTTAGTGTTCTGTTAATTCATCTCACAGAGTTACATCTGTATTTCGTGGATCTCTTTGCTAGCCTTATTTCTGTGGAATCTGAGAACAGATATTTCGGATCCCTTTGAAGACTATAGGGCCAAAGGAAATATCCTCCGATAACAAAGAGAAAGAAGCTTTCTGAGAAACTTCTTTGTGTTCTGTGAAATCATCTCACAGAGTTACAGCTTTCCCCTCAAGAAGCCTTTCGCTAAGACAGTTCTTGTGGAATTGGCAAAGTGATATTTGGAAGCCCATAGAGGGCTATGGTGAAAAAGGAAATATCCTCAGATGAAATCTGGAAAGAAGCTTTCTGAGAAAAAAAAACTGCTTAGTGTTCTGTTAATTCATCTCACAGAGTTACATCTGTATTTCGTGGATCTCTTTGCTAGCCTTATTTCTGTGGAATCTGAGAACAGATATTTCGGATCCCTTTGAAGACTATAGGGCCAAAGGAAATATCCTCCGATAACAAAGAGAAAGAAGCTTTCTGAGAAACTTCTTTGTGTTCTGTGAAATCATCTCACAGAGTTACAGCTTTCCCCTCAAGAAGCCTTTCGCTAAGACAGTTCTTGTGGAATTGGCAAAGTGATATTTGGAAGCCCATAGAGGGCTATGGTGAAAAAGGAAATATCCTCAGATGAAATCTGGAAAGAAGCTTTCTGAGAAACTGCTTAGTGTTCTGTTAATTCATCTCACAGAGTTACATCTGTATTTCGTGGATCTCTTTGCTAGCCTTATTTCTTTGTGGAATCTGAGAAGATATTTTCGGATCCCTTTGAAGACTATAGGGCCAAAGGAAATATCCTCCGATAACAAAAGAGAAAAAGAAATTTCTGAGAAACTTCTTTGTGTTCTGTGAAATCATCTCACAGAGTTACAGCTTTCCCCTCAAGAAGCCTTTCGCTAAGACAGTTCTTGTGGAATTGGCAAAGTGATATTTGGAAGCCCATAGAGGGCTATGGTGAAAAAGGAAATATCCTCAGATGAAATCTGGAAAGAAGCTTTCTGAGAAAAATGCTTAGTGTTCTGTTAATTCATCTCACAGAGTTACATCTGTATTTCGTGGATCTCTTTGCTAGCCTTATTTCTGTGGAATCTGAGAACAGATATTTCGGATCCTTTGAAGACTATAGGGCCAAAGGAAATATCCTCCGATAACAAAGAGAAAGAAGCTTTCTGAGAAAAAGGAAATATCCTCTTTAAAAAAGAAGCTCTGAGAAACTCATCTCACAGAGAACAGCTTTCCCCTCAAGAAGCCTTTCGCTAAGACAGTTCTTGTGGAATTGGCAAAGTGATATTTGGAAGCCCATAGAGGGCTATGGTGAAAAAGGAAATATCCTCAGATGAAAAATCTGGAAAGAAGCTTTCTGAGAAACTGCTTAGTGTTCTGTTAATTCATCTCACAGAGTTACATCTGTATTTCGTGGATCTCTTTGCTAGCCTTATTTCTGTGGAATCTGAGAACAGATATTTCGGATCCCTTTGAAGACTATAGGGCCAAAGGAAATATCCTCCGATAACAAAGAGAAAGAAGCTTTCTGAGAAACTTCTTTGTGTTCTGTGAAATCATCTCACAGAGTTACAGCTTTCCCCTCAAGAAGCCTTTCGCTAAGACAGTTCTTGTGGAATTGGCAAAGTGATATTTGGAAGCCCATAGAGGGCTATGGTGAAAAAGGAAATATCCTCAGATGAAATCTGGAAAGAAGCTTTCTGAGAAACTGCTTAGTGTTCTGTTAATTCATCTCACAGAGTTACATCTGTATTTGTGGATCTCTTTGCTAGCCTTATTTCTGTGGAATCTGAGAACAGATATTTCGGATCCCTTTGAAGACTATAGGGCCAAAGGAAATATCCTCCGATAACAAAGAGAAAGAAGCTTTCTGAGAAAACTTCTTTGTGTTCTGTGAAATCATCTCACAGAGTTACAGCTTTCCCCTCAAGAAGCCTTTCGCTAAGACAGTTCTTGTGGAATTGGCAAAGTGATATTTGGAAGCCCATAGAGGGCTATGGTGAAAAAGGAAATATCCTCAGATGAAATCTGGAAAGAAGCTTTCTGAGAAACTGCTTAGTGTTCTGTTAATTCATCTCACAGAGTTACATCTGTATTTTTCGTGGATCTCTTTGCTAGCCTTATTTCTGTGGAATCTGAGAACAGATATTTCGGATCCCTTTGAAGACTATAGGGCCAAAGGAAATATCCTCCGATAACAAAGAGAAAGAAGCTTTCTGAGAAACTTCTTTGTGTTCTGTTGTGTTCTGAAATCATCTCACAGAGTTACAGCTTTCCCCTCAAGAAGCCTTTCGCTAAGACAGTTCTTGTGGAATTGGCAAAGTGATATTTGGAAGCCCATAGAGGGCTATGGTGAAAAAGGAAATATCCTCAGATGAAATCTGGAAAGAAGCTTTCTGAGAAACTGCTTAGTGTTCTGTTAATTCATCTCACAGAGTTACATCTGTATTTCGTGGATCTCTTTGCTAGCCTTATTTCTGTGGAATCTGAGAACAGATATTTCGGATCCCTTTGAAGACTATCTTATGGGCCAAAGGAAATATCCTCCGATAACAAAGAGAAAGAAGCTTTCTGAGAAACTTCTTTGTGTTCTGTGAAATCATCTCACAGAGTTTACAGCTTTCCCCTCAAGAAGCCTTTCGCTAAGACAGTTCTTGTGGAATTGGCAAAGTGATATTTGGAAAGCCCATAGAGGGCTATGGTAGAGGGCTATGGTGAAAAAAAATAAATATCCTCAGATGAAATCTGGAAAGAAGCTTTCTGAGAAACTGCTTAGTGTTCTGTTAATTCATCTCACAGAGTTACATCTGTATTTCGTGGATCTCTTTGCTAGCCTTATTTCTGTGGAATCTGAGAACAGATATTTCGGATCCCTTTGAAGACTATAGGGCCAAAGGAAATATCCTCCGATAACAAAGAGAAAGAAGCTTTCTGAGAAACTTCTTTGTGTTCTGTGAAATCATCTCACAGAGTTACAGCTTTCCCCTCAAGAAGCCTTTCGCTAAGACAGTTCTTGTGGAATTGGCAAAGTGATATTTGGAAGCCCATAGAGGGCTATGGTGAAAAAGGAAATATCCTCAGATGAAATCTGGAAAGAAGCTTTCTGAGAAAAAAATGCTTAGTGTTCTGTTAATTCATCTCACAGAGTTACATCATCTACAGAGTTTCGTATTTCGTGGATCTCTTTGCTAGCCTTATTTCTGTGGAATCTGAGAACAGATATTTCGGATCCCTTTGAAGACTATAGGGCCAAAGGAAATATCCTCCGATAACAAAGAGAAAGAAGCTTTCTGAGAAACTTCTTTGTGTTCTGTGAAAAATCATCTCACAGAGTTACAGCTTTCCCCTCAAGAAGCCTTTCGCTAAGACAGTTCTTGTGGAATTGGCAAAGTGATATTTGGAAGCCCATAGAGGGCTATGGTGAAAAAAAGGAAATATCCTCAGATGAAATCTGGAAAGAAAGCTTTCTGAGAAACTGCTTAGTGTTCTGTTAATTCATCTCACAGAGTTACATCTGTATTTCGTGGATCTCTTTGCTAGCCTTATTTCTGTGGAATCTGAGAACAGATATTTCGGATCCCTTTGAAGACTATAGGGCCAAAGGAAATATCCTCCGATAACAAAGAGAAAGAAGCTTTCTGAGAAACTTCTTTGTGTTCTGTGAAATCATCTCACAGAGTTAGCTTTCTGAGAAACCCCATCACAGAGTTACAGCTTTCCCCCTCAAGAAGCCTTCGCTAAGACAGTTCTTGTGGAATTGGCAAAGTGATATTTGGAAGCCCATAGAGGGCTATGGTGAAAAAGGAAATATCCTCAGATGAAATCTGGAAAGAAGCTTTCTGAGAAACTGCTTAGTGTTCTGTTAATTCATCTCACAGAGTTACATCTGTATTTCGTGGATCTCTTTGCTAGCCTTATTTCTGTGGAATCTGAGAACAGATATTTCGGATCCCTTTGAAGACTATAGGGCCAAAGGAAATATCCTCCGATAACAAAGAAAGAAAAAGAAGCTTTCTGAGAAAAAGAAGCTTTGTGTTCTGTGAAATCATCTCACAGAGTTACAGCTTTCCCTCAAGAAGCCTTTCGCTAAGACAGTTCTTGTGGAATTGGCAAAGTGATATTTGGAAGCCCATAGAGGGCTATGGTGAAAAAGGAAATATCCTCAGATGAAATCTGGAAAGAAGAAGCTTTCTGAGAAAAACTGCTTAGTGTTCTGTTAATTCATCTCACAGAGTTACATCTGTATTTCGTGGATCTCTTTGCTAGCCTTATTTCTGTGGAATCTGAGAACAGATATTTCGGATCCCTTTGAAGACTATAGGGCCAAAGGAAATATCCTCCGATAACAAAGAGAAAGAAGCTTTCTGAGAAACTTCTTTGTGTTCTGTGAAATCATCTCACAGAGTTACAGCTTTCCCCTCAAGAAGCCTTTCGCTAAGACAGTTCTTGTGGAATTGGCAAAGTGATATTTGGAAGCCCATAGAGGGCTATGGTGAAAAAGGAAATATCCTCAGATGAAATCTGGAAAGAAGCTTTCTGAGAAACTGCTTAGTGTTCTGTTAATTCATCTCACAGAGTTACATCATGTATTTCGTGGATCTCTTTTGCTAGCCTTATTTCTGTGGAATCTGAGAACAGATATATTTCGGATCCCTTTGAAGACTATAGGGCCAAAGGAAATATCCTCCGATAACAAAGAGAAAGAAGAAGCTTCTGAGAAACTTCTTTGTGTTCTGTGAAATCATCTCACAGAGTTACAGCTTTCCCCTCAAGAAGCCTTTCGCTAAGACAGTTCTTGTGGAATTGGCAAAGTGATATTTTGAAGCCCATAGAGGGCTATGGTGAAAAAGGAAATATCCTCAGATGAAATCTGGAAAGAAGCTTTCTGAGAAACTGCTTAGTGTTCTGTGAATTCATCTCACAGAGTTACATCTGTATTTCGTGGATCTCTTTGCTAGCCTTATTTCTGTGGAATCTGAGAACAGATATTTCGGATCCCTTTGAAGACTATAGGGCCAAAGGAAATATCCTCCGATAACAAAGAGAAAGAAGACTTCTGAGAAACTTCTTTGTGTTCTGTGAAATCATCTCACAGAGTTACAGCTTTCCCCTCAAGAAGCCTTTCGCTAAGACAGTTCTTGTGGAATTGGCAAAGTGATATTTGGAAGCCCATAGAGGGCTATGGTGAAAAAGGAAATATCCTCAGATGAAATCTGGAAAGAAGCTTTCTGAGAAACTGCTTAGTGTTCTGTTAATTCATCTCACAGAGTTACATCTGTATTTCGTGGATCTCTTTGCTAGCCTTATTTCTGTGGAATCTGAGAACAGATATTTCGGATCCCTTTGAAGACTATAGGGCCAAAGGAAATATCCTCCGATAACAAAGAGAAAGAAGCTTTCTGAGAAACTTCTTTGTGTTCTGTGAAATCATCTCACAGAGTTACAGCTTTCCCCTCAAGAAGAAGCCTTTCGCTAAGACAGTTCTTGTGGAATTGGCAAAGTGATATTTGGAAGCCCATAGAGGGCTATGGATATGAAAAAGGAAATATCCTCAGATGAAATCTGGAAAGAAGCTTTCTGAGAAACTGCTTAGTGTTCTGTTAATTCATCTCACAGAGTTACATCTGTATTTCGTGGATCTCTTTTGCTAGCCTTATTTCTGTGGAATCTGAGAACAGATATTTCGGATCCCTTTGAAGACTATAGGGCCAAAGGAAATATCCTCCGATAACAAAGAGAAAGAAGCTTTCTGAAAGAAAAGAAGCTTTCTGAGAAACTTCTTTGTGTTCTGTGAAATCATCTCACAGAGTTACAGCTTTCCCCTCAAGAAGCCTTTCGCTAAGACAGTTCTTGTGGAATTGGCAAAGTGATATTTGGAAGCCCATAGAGGGCTATGGTGAAAAAGGAAATATCCTCAGATGAAATCTGGAAAGAAGCTTTCTGAGAAACTGCTTAGTGTTCTGTTAATTCATCTCACAGAGTTACATCTGTATTTCGTGGATCTCTTTGCTAGCCTTATTTCTGTGGAATCTGAGAACAGATATTTCGGATCCCTTTGAAGACTATAGGGCCAAAGGAAATATCCTCCGATAACAAAGAGAAAGAAGCTTTCTGAGAAAAAGAAGCTCTTTGTGTTTCTGTGAAATCATCTCAAATCAGAGTTACAGCTTTCCCCCCCCTCAAGAAGCCTTTCGCTAAGACAGTTCTTGTGGAATTGGCAAAGTGATATTTGGAAGCCCATAGAGGGCTATGGTGAAAAAGGAAATATCCTCAGATGAAATCTGGAAAGAAGCTTTCTGAGAAACTGCTTAGTGTTCTGTTAATTCATCTCACAGAGTTACATCTGTATTTCGTGGATCTCTTTGCTAGCCTTATTTCTGTGGAATCTGAGAACAGATATTTCGGATCCCTTTGAAGACTATAGGGCCAAAGGAAATATCCTCCGATAACAAAGAGAAAGAAGCTTTCTGAGAAACTTCTTTGTGTTCTGTGAAATCATCTCACAGAGTTACAGCTTTTTCCCTCAAGAAGCCTTTCGCTAAGACAGTTCTTGTGGAATTGGCAAAGTGATATTTGGAAGCCCATAGAGGGCTATGGTGAAAAAGGAAATATCCTCAGATGAAATCTGGAAAGAAGCTTTCTGAGAAAAAATGCTTAGTGTTTTCTGTTTAGTGTTCTGTTATTCATCTCACAGAGTTACATCTGTATTTCGTGGATCTCTTTGCTAGCCTTATTTCTGTGGAATCTGAGAACAGATATTTCGGATCCCTTTGAAGACTATAGGGCCAAAGGAAATATCCTCCGATAACAAAGAGAAAGAAGCTTTCTGAGAAACTTCTTTGTGTTCTGTGAAATCATCTCACAGAGTTACACAGCTTTCCCCTCAAGAAGCCTTTCGCTAAGACAGTTCTTGTGGAATTGGCAAAGTGATATTTGGAAGCCCATAGAGGGCTATGGTGATGGTGAAAAAAATATCCTCAGATGAAATCTGGAAAGAAGCTTTCTGAGAAACTGCTTAGTGTTCTGTTAATTCATCTCACAGAGTTACATCTGTATTTCGTGGATCTCTTTGCTAGCCTTATTTCTGTGGAATCTGAGAACAGATATTTCGGATCCCTTTGAAGACTATAGGGCCAAAGGAAATATCCTCCGATAACAAAAAGAGAAAAAAAGAAGCTTTCTGAGAAACTTCTTTGTGTTCTGTGAAATCATCTCACAGAGTTACAGCTTTCCCCCTCAAGAAGCCTTTCGCTAAGACAGTTCTTGTGGAATTGGCAAAGTGATATTTGGAAGCCCATAGAGGGCTATGGTGAAAAAGGAAATATCCTCAGATGAAATCTGGAAAGAAGCTTTCTGAGAAAAAGGGCTGCTGGAAAGAAGCTTTCTGAGAAACTGTTAGTTTCTGTTAATTCATCTCACAGAGTTACATCTGTA
Organism: Macaca thibetana thibetana; assembly: GCF_024542745.1. NCBI lineage: Eukaryota > Metazoa > Chordata > Mammalia > Primates > Cercopithecidae > Macaca > Macaca thibetana. Next base: position 2,291 of record NW_026088985.1, on the reverse strand, counting down.
TTTCGTGGATCTCTTTGCTAGCCTTATTTCTGTGGAATCTGAGAACAGATATTTCGGATCCCTTTGAAGACTATAGGGCCAAAGGAAATATCCTCCGATAACAAAGAGAAAGAAGCTTTCTGAGAAACTTCTTTGTGTTCTGTGAAATCATCTCACAGAGTTACAGCTTTCCCCTCAAGAAGCCTTTCGCTAAGACAGTTCTTGTGGAATTGGCAAAGTGATATTTGGAAGCCCATAGAGGGCTATGGTGAAAAAGGAAATATCCTCAGATGAAATCTGGAAAGAAGCTTTCTGAGAAACTGCTTAGTGTTCTGTTAATTCATCTCACAGAGTTACATCTGTATTTCGTGGATCTCTTTGCTAGCCTTATTTCTGTGGAATCTGAGAACAGATATTTTCGGGATCCCTTTGAAGACTATAGGGCCAAAGGAAATATCCTCCGATAACAAAGAGAAAGAAGCTTTCTGAGAAACTTCTTTGTGTTCTGTGAAATCATCTCACAGAGTTACAGCTTTCCCCTCAAGAAGCCTTTCGCTAAGACAGTTCTTGTGGAATTGGCAAAGTGATATTTGGAAGCCCATAGAGGGCTATGGTGAAAAAGGAAATATCCTCAGATGAAATCTGGAAAGAAGCTTTCTGAGAAACTGCTTAGTGTTCTGTTAATTCATCTCACAGAGTTACATCTGTATTTTTGTATTTCTCTTTGCTAGCCTTATTTCTGTGGAATCTGAGAACAGATATTTCGGATCCCTTTGAAGACTATAGGGCCAAAGGAAATATCCTCCGATAACAAAGAGAAAGAAGCTTTCTGAGAAACTTCTTTGTGTTCTGTGAAATCATCTCACAGAGTTACAGCTTTCCCCTCAAGAAGCCTTTCGCTAAGACAGTTCTTGTGGAATTGGCAAAGTGATATTTGGAAGCCCATAGAGGGCTATGGTGAAAAAGGAAAATATCCTCAGATGAAATCTGGAAAGAAGCTTTCTGAGAAACTGCTTAGTGTTCTGTTAATTCATCTCACAGAGTTACATCTGTATTTTCGTGGATCTCTTTGCTAGCCTTATTTCTGTGGAATCTGAGAACAGATATTTCGGATCCCTTTGAAGACTATAGGGCCAAAGGAAATATCCTCCGATAACAAAGAGAAAGAAGCTTTCTGAGAAACTTCTTTGTGTTCTGTGAAATCATCTCACAGAGTTTACAGCTTTTCCCCTCAAGAAGCCTTTCGCTAAGACAGTTCTTGTGGAATTGGCAAAGTGATATTTGGAAGCCCATAGAGGGCTATGGTGAAAAAGGAAATATCCTCAGATGAAATCTGGAAAGAAGCTTTCTGAGAAACTGCTGCTTAGTGTTCTGTTAATTCATCTCACAGAGTTACATCTGTATTTCGTGGATCTCTTTGCTAGCCTTATTTCTGTGGAATCTGAGAACAGATATTTCGGATCCCTTTGAAGACTATAGGGCCAAAGGAAATATCCTCCGATAACAAAGAGAAAGAAGCTTTCTGAGAAAAACTTCTTTGTGTTCTGTGAAATCATCTCACAGAGTTACAGCTTTCCCCTCAAGAAGCCTTTCGCTAAGACAGTTCTTGTGGAATTGGCAAAGTGATATTTGGAAGCCCATAGAGGGCTATGGTGAAAAAGGAAATATCCTCAGATGAAATCTGGAAAGAAGCTTTCTGAGAAACTGCTGAGTGTTCTGTTAATTCATCTCACAGAGTTACATCTGTATTTCGTGGATCTCTTTGCTAGCCTTATTTCTGTGGAATCTGAGAACAGATATTTCGGATCCCTTTGAAGACTATAGGGCCAAAGGAAATATCCTCCGATAACAAAGAGAAAGAAGCTTTCTGAGAAACTTCTTTGTGTTCTGTGAAATCATCTCACAGAGTTACAGCTTTCCCCTCAAGAAGCCTTTCGCTAAGACAGTTCTTGTGGAATTGGCAAAGTGATATTTGGAAGCCCATAGAGGGCTATGGTGAAAAAAAAATATCCTCAGATGAAATCTGGAAAGAAGCTTTCTGAGAAACTGCTTAGTGTTCTGTTAATTCATCTCACAGAGTTACATCTGTATTTCGTGGATCTCTTTGCTAGCCTTATTTCTGTGGAATCTGAGAACAGATATTTCGGATCCCTTTGAAGACTATAGGGCCCAAAGGGGCCAAAGGAAATCCGATAACAAAAAAGAGAAAGAAGCTTTCTGAGAAACTTCTTTGTTCTTTGTGTTCTGTGAAATCATCTCACAGAGTTACAGCTTTCCCCTCAAGAAGCCTTTCGCTAAGACAGTTCTTGTGG